>NW_028247833.1:0-97471 GCF_964263255.1 Lissotriton vulgaris
AACAACATAATAAAGTTACAAATCTAAATATTTAAATAACATACAAGAAATATGTATTACAAAGTTAAATACATATCATAAATAGGGCTCCTATTTGTATGCTATTTATTTTTTTAACATTTCCAGATGTATTTACCCATGTTTATTTTTATGTCATTTTATCTGTATATATCCGCATTAATTTTTGTTGCGAGCAAAAAAAGATGTTGCCGCTAGTATTTTTCCACATTTATTTAAATAGACAGTGCACACAGTTTTATAGGTACAGCTATATGTTTATATGCACCACATTAAGTAAACACAATACAGTCATCTGAAATCTTTGCCATTGTAATACAAGTCTCAGTGGTGTCACAGATTACTTGCAGTAATATTAGTGAGCTGCTGCTGTGTTACATGACTGAAAACACTGTCACTAGCCATGATTCAGTGACCTGGTCAAAGACTGCATGAAAGAGCTGTCTACTTTTGTGATATATTAGGGATATTGGATGCCTCCTTCTCCTTATTGTCAGTTCCATGCTCCTCCCTGCAGCGTGCTCTGTGGTGCACCTTGGCTATCCATAGCTGAGAGAACAAATGACCTCCTCTGAAGCAGAAAGCTCTCTTTTCAGAAATAAATTAAAGACCCTTGCATTATTCCTGCAGGGCATTATATCCCTCACATTTCTGAGGCCTTAAATATCAAACAACACCCACGGGAGCTGGAAGCTTTTAATTCACATTTTTTTAATCTAAGGGGCTGATTACGATGTAGGGCGGATGGAGATCTGCCCCCATGGTGATGGAGATCTGCCCTACATTTCCTCCACCCGCCACCCATTTCCCCCTCCGCCATTTGACCAGTCGTCCGGGCGAAAAGGGGCTATATATAGTGGCGTGTCTGCTAGACACCGCAAGCCATCCCTATTAGCATGGGTGAGGTAAGCAGCCTTTCTGTGGATTCCGCGGATTTTGTCGTCAGAGGCACATTGCGGGCCCCCAGGGGTTTGTGGGGGGTGCACATGGGGGGATACCTATGGTACCCCTACATTGTCATGGACAAGGTGGCAGGCACCGCGCCTTGTCAAATTGAATCTTCACCTGTCTGCTGTTGCCCTGCGTTTTTGGTCCAAAATCCTTCCTGGTGGGTACCTAAGTACCTAACCAGCGGTCGCTGCTGCTCCCAGTCACGCCGACCCAGGGACTACAATTCCCATCATCCCCTGGGCGGCGCAGGAACACTGCGACATCGACGCGCGCCAGGAGGCGCATAAATTACCGGGAGGCCCCGCGCAGCGCGGGAGGCCTTGGCAAATTGAATCTTCAATTGTCTGCTGTTGCCCTGTGTTTTTGGTCCGAAATCCTTCCTGGTGGAAACCTAAGTACGTAACCAGTGGTCGCTGCTGCTCCCGGTCCCGCCGACCCAGGGACTACAATTCCCATCATCCCCTGGGCGGCTCAGGAACACCCCAACATTGACGCGCGCCAGAGGCGCATAAATTACCGGGAGGCCCCGCGCAGCACGGGACGCCTTGGCAAATTGAATCTTCACCTGTCTGCTGTTGCCCTGCCTTTTTGGTCCGAAGTCCTTCCTGGTGGGGACCTAAGTACTTAACCAGCGGTCGCTGCTGCTCCCGGTCCCGCCGACCCAGGAACCACAATTCCCATCAACCCCTGGGCAGCGCAGCAACACCGCAAAATCGACGCCCGCCAGGAGGCCCATAAATTACCGGGTGGCCTCGCGCAGCGCGGGACGCCTTGGCAAATTGAATCTTCACCTTTCTGCTGTTGCAATGCATTTTTGGTCCGAAATCCTTCCTGGTGGGGACCTAAGTACTTAACCAGCGGTCGCTGCTGCTCCCAGTCCCGCCGACCCAGGGACTACAATTCCCATCATCCCTGGGCAGCGCAGGAACACCCCAACATCGACGCGTGCCAGGAGGCGCATAAATTACCGGGAGGCCCCGCGCAGCGCGGGATGCCTTGGCAATTTGAATCTTCACCTGTCTGCTGTTGCCCTGCATTTTTGGTCCGAAATCCTTCCTGGTGGGGACCTAATTACTTAACCAGCGGTCGCTGCTGCTCCCGGTCCCGCCGACACATGGACCACAATTCCCATCATCCCCTGGGCGGCCCAGGAACACCGCAACATCGACGCGTGCCAGGAGGCGCATAAATTACCGGGAGGCCCGTGCAGCGCGGGACGCCTTGGCAAATTGAATCTTCACCTGTCTGCTGTTGCCCTGCGTTTTTGGTCCGAAATCCTTCCTGGTGGGGACCTAAGTACTTAACCAGCGGTCGCTGCTGCCCCCGGTCCCACCGACCCAGGGACCACAATTCCCATCATCCCCTGGGCGGCGCAGGAAAACCGCAACATCAACGCATGCCAGGAGGCGCATAAATTACCGAAAGGCCCCGCGCAGCGCGGGACGCCTTGGCAAATTGAATCTTCACCTGTCTGCTGTTGCCCTGCATTTTTAGTCCGGAATCCTTCCTGGTGGGGACCTAAGTACTTAACCAGCGGTCGCTGCTGCTCCCGGTCCCGCCGACCCAGGAACCACAATTCCCATCAACCCCTGGGCAGCGCAGCAACCCCGCAAAATCGACGCCCGCCAGGAGGCCCATAAATTACCGGGTGGCCTCGCGCAGCGCGGGACGCCTTGGCAAATTGAATCTTCACCTTTCTGCTGTTGCAATGCATTTTTGGTCCGAAATCCTTCCTGGTGGGGACCTAAGTACTTAACCAGCGGTCGCTGCTGCTCCCAGTCCCGCCGACCCAGGGACTACAATTCCCATCATCCCCTGGGCAGCGCAGGAACACCCCAACATCGACGCGTGCCAGGAGGCGCATAAATTACCGGGAGGCCCCGCGCAGCGCGGGATGCCTTGGCAATTTGAATCTTCACCTGTCTGCTGTTGCCCTGCGTTTTTGGTCCGAAATCCTTCCTGGTGGGGACCTAAGTACTTAACCAGCGGTCGCTGCTGCCCCCGGTCCCACCGACCCAGGGACCACAATTCCCATCATCCCCTGGGCGGCGCAGGAAAACCGCAACATCAACGCATGCCAGGAGGCGCATAAATTACCGGAAGGCCCCGCGCAGCTCGGGACGCCTTGGCAAATTGAATCTTCACCTGTCTGCTGTGGCCCTGCATTTTTAGTCCGGAATCCTTCCTGGTGGGGACCTAAGTACTTAACCAGCGGTCGCTGCTGCTCCCGGTCCCGCCGACCCAGGAACCACAATTCCCATCAACCCCTGGGCAGCGCAGCAACACCGCAAAATCGACGCCCGCCAGGAGGCCCATAAATTACCGGGTGGCCTCGCGCAACGCGGGACGCCTTGGCAAATTGAATCTTCACCTTTCTGCTGTTGCAATGCATTTTTGGTCCGAAATCCTTCCTGGTGGGGACCTAAGTACTTAACCAGCGGTCGCTGCTGCTCCCAGTCCCGCCGACCCAGGGACTACAATTCCCATCATCCCCTGGGCAGCGCAGGAACACCCCAACATCGACGCGTGCCAGGAGGCGCATAAATTACCGGGAGGCCCCGCGCAGCGCGGGATGCCTTGGCAATTTGAATCTTCACCTGTCTGCTGTTGCCCTGCGTTTTTGGTCCGAAATCCTTCCTGGTGGGGACCTAATTACTTAACCAGCGGTCGCTGCTGCTCCCGGTCCCGCCGACACATGGACCACAATTCCCATCATCCCCTGGGCGGCCCAGGAACACCGCAACATCGACGCGTGCCAGGAGGCGCATAAATTACCGGGAGGCCCGCGCAGCGCGGGACGCCTTGGCAAATTGAATCTTCACCTGTCTGCTGTTGCCCTGCGTTTTTGGTCCGAAATCCTTCCTGGTGGGGACCTAAGTACTTAACCAGCGGTCGCTGCTGCCCCCGGTCCCACCGACCCAGGGACCACAATTCCCATCATCCCCTGGGCGGCGCAGGAAAACCGCAACATCAACGCATGCCAGGAGGCGCATAAATTACCGGAAGGCCCCGCGCAGCGCGGGACGCCTTGGCAAATTGAATCTTCACCTGTCTGCTGTTGCCCTGCATTTTTAGTCCGGAATCCTTCCTGGTGGGGACCTAAGTACTTAACCAGCGGTTGCTGCTGCTCCCGGTCCCGCCGACCCAAGGACTACATTTCCCATCATCCCCTGGGCGGCGCAGGAACACCGCAACATCGGCGTGCGTAAATTACCGGGAGGCCCCGCGCAGCGCGGGACGCATGCGGGCTCGCCCGGGCCAAGCCCGGGCCAAGGGCGGGCTCGTCCTTGCCCGTCATAGACTGGCTTAGAATGGACTCGGCCACCCCTCTGACTTCTGGACATCTGTCGCCTTAGGGGTAAGCTAGTCTATTATAGTGTCAAAACTTATAAGTGCGCCCAATATTGCTTTCTTTGCGACCCCTGAAGACGTGCCCTTCTAACTATGAGTAAGCGAAAGGGCCCTGCTGCCACCCTCGATGCTTTCATCATAAGGGCAGAATCTTTAATTAACCATGAGATCCAAATTGCTGAAAGGCGGCTATCGTTCGAACCGATCCATACCCACCTGAATTCACCTAGGCTCTCATGCACACCACATCTTTCTCCATTGGGGGAGGGGAGGAGGGGGACCCGGTAAACTCCTCTGTTGCCTCTCTAACATCGTCAGGGCTAAATGATACACCTCACCCACCCAGCCCAACACCTGAGTTAGAACCAAGGAAACAAAACACTAGATCTGGGAAAATGTGGAATGATTTAATGTGTGAAAAAAAGGGCTACTCCTGTGACAAGGAAAACAAGGGCTAAGGGTGTGGGGGGATTGTTACAAGTAGCTAAGCCTAAAACAATGATTGCCCCCCCAAAGGTACTTGCTAAGAGTGAATCGATAGAAGATCGTATACATCTTGAACTGGGTAATTATCATGGGGATTTCGAGTCTATGGTTAAAAAATCTCTGGACACCGCTAACGAGGCCATATTATTGGAGGTTGAGGCTTTGCTTGGTGTGTCCCTAAAACCTGTAGCTGAAAAATTATACCAACTACAAAACCTAATGGAATTGAGGGGAAATGGTAGCAAGCAATGTAGCGTAAGCCCACAAAAGTTAGGGGATCATAGAGTACAGGGTGCACCACCTTTGCCCACAACAAGGGAAGATCATAGGCAAACAATGGCTGGGGCAGAACATAGCTTAAGGTCCACTGCACCTATAGCCGACACTGGACAAAATTCCAATCCATTAATGGACAACACAACGTTCACTACTGTGGACGCTACAGGAGAGAGTGGCATACCCCAACGAAATGAGGAGGGTATCCTCCATAGAGACCTACCCTACCCCAGACTAGGTAACCGCTCTGATAGGCCAATACTGTACAGCCCAAAAGGTACTGATTTAATTACAAGAAATAATACGTTAGATCTACCCCCAGATGCTTGCCCATACGTGATAGTCCTAACAGGGGTACCAGTACTCAAGAGGGATCAAAAAGAGGACTGGGAGAATCTGAGGAATAAGACAGTAGACTGGCTAGCAAAACACAGGCAATTTAACCCTGCTAAAGTAGATGATATACTAATGGTACGGAGGGTGGGTTGGGTGGGAGGAATGAGGAAAAATATGTGGGGTGACTGCGTCGTGGTAAATTTCAGACGACCACAGATGGTCAAATCGATCTTGGCAAACAAGGAAGTAATTGCTATTGGGACCACCAATGTTAGTTATAAAGGAGAGGTGGTCCACAAAAGGAAACCAAGTCCACATTGGTTTTCACCGATTTTTGAAGGTGAGAACACACTCAAGAAAACTCTGGACCTCTTGAGTTTTCAAACAACAAAGTCTGTAGAGAGGGTGATGAGTGTGTTAGGCATTACATCTTAGTGTCCTTAGGCTCAATCCTTTTTGTATGAATAGAATCAAAGGAAACGCGGAAACGGCAGAAGAGACGAGAAACCTTGAGGGTTACGCCAGGGATTTAATCCCTTAATAAATTTACAAACCGGACCAAATGTGGAAACTTACTGTGCAAAGAATGACGAAGCATACAGAATACATAAAATTGTAAATAGCCTTGAGAAAGCCCTGGCGCAATTCGCCACAGGGGCGAAACACGTGTCGGCTGTCTACGTCTTTGTCCTCACAAATAAAGAGCAATTTTTCTATAAAGAACGGACTCCTTTGATTCTATTCATACAAAAAGGATTGAGCCTAAGGACACTAAGATGTAATGCCTAACACACTCATCACCCTCTCTACAGACCACCAATGTTAGTGCCTTGCCTCAGGGTATTTCTATCGCCCATCTATAAGAGGAAAGGCTAATGAGGTAGACCCAAAACTCCGGCTGTTTAACGGTTTTGAGGTATTGTCCTCCCTAGATGACCAGGATTGACATCTAAAGCTTTCACATCACAGGTTGGATGTTCCCACACTGGGCAGTAAAAAGGATTCCACAGCTAGGGAAAATATTTCCACGGGGAAAATGCCAGGGGAGCCCTATCAGGTCGAGCCACCAAGAGAGCAAATTAATGGAACAATAACTACAGTAGTGGAGGAGGCAGACCGAGGGGGGCACAGAAATGCTGTTGTAGGCTATAATAACATAAGTACACCTACGGGTCCCTTAGGAGGACTATTAACTCAGCATAGGGACATGACTGTGCCTCATAACCTGTGCCTAATGTCATGGAATATTGCAGGCCTTAAGAGGAATTTACCTGACTTAGGGGCCGATTATGATGGCGGACGGACCTGAGACAGTCCGCCACCATAGAGTAGGAGGGACCGTCCGCAGGGGCAGCGGCGGTCCCTCAGTGCAAATTAGGATGTGACCGCCACCCTGGCGGTCACATCCTGTATTTTTAACATTGCGGCGGGTGCTGCTTGAAGCAGCACCCGCTGCAATGTTAAAAATGAATGTTGTGCATTTGCATGCACAAAGCGGCAGGCACTGCGCGGTGCCTGCCACTTAGTGCACGCAAATGCATTCTCAATTTGCGATTCGCTAATTGCTAATCGCAAATTGAGAATGTCTTCCCATTCATTCCAATGGGCCTCTAGGCCCATAGGAATGAATGGGGAGGTATTCCTTAATTGCGAGTTGCAATTAAGGAATTTTAAGAAATCGCTATTTTTAAAGTGATTTCTTCATGCAAAGCCTTTTGCTATTCTTTATTAGCGAATCCTTATTTTTCGCTAATAAGGAATAGCGAAATGGGTGCTTGATGCCTCTGGGGGATAGTCGACTTAACACTACTTTTGCATTACAGTTAACTCCAGATTTATTATCAAAGTGATAGCCTTGTATATCATCATTGTGCTGTAGTTTTCTTTTGTTTCTTCCTTGTTGATTTTCATTTTGTTCATCTTTCTGTTCAACTCTGATTGACTGTTTTGATAATCTCTGCTTTGGACTCAGTATTGCTTTTTTAACCACATGATACTTCCCTAAATGAGGAGCATATTGAGCTCTTAACCAATGATACTCCGTAACACACCTCACATCAGCACTTACTTTCTTCTCATCAAAATCATTCAGAAATAAACCAGAAAATGTTCTAAGTAATGACAAAGCAACATATGACACTCCTTCTTTGAAAACACTACTACCAAGACCTGTATCTACATTAAAACTTTGTGATTTGAGAATAGTTTACTGCATACGCTAAAGACACCCAGAACGTTTTTGCAGGACATGCATGTCTTTTACAAGTAGGAAATGTATATGCATCTACCAATCTGCTTAAGTTCAGCAATATCATCAACTTTTATAACTAAGTATTCCAAATCATTTCTGTTTGGATAATTAATACATTTCCTAACTTTACCCATTGTGGCATTCTCTGGCCCTTCTTCAACATTTAAATTATGATGTAAGATTACACAACAATTTTACAGGTACATAACTGTTTTTCCAATCCTGCCGTTTCAACACACGCTTTTCTAATCTAGCCAATTTCGATTGCAGTTTTTCTGTCAGCAGCACTGTAACTTCTTGATGTTCCATTTTATCATTTGCTGTAATTTTGACGATCTCTTCTTTTTCCAGGAACAATAATTGTTCATTGAATTTACTACACTCCTCAAGAGGTGGCATCAAACAAACAATAAAACAAAATTATACATTACTTCAGCAGCTGAAACTTTACTTCCATCCACATTTTTTTTTTCAAAGGGGAGGGGTGGTTTTCCTCCAAGGCGACTTCTGGCCCCGGGGAACCCATCCCCCGGGGCCAGGCCTCTCTGTGGAGGACCATGGGGGGAGCCCCAATGCACCCACGGTCCCACTGGCGCCCCGCCTCCTGCGGGAGCTAGCATTCCTTTTGGGCAACATGAGCTACTAACATTCAGCTTCCCTTTCCCAAAAGCAATTTTCCTTTCCTTTATTGAAGCGAGAGGAGGTTTTCCTCCTCTCTCTTCAACGAAGCAAACAGGGTTTGCTATCACAGGGTGGAAGCAATGCTTCCACCTTGCCATAGCAAACAGCAATGTCCCGGGAGTGGACACCCGGGCGGTGACTGTCCCCAGGGCCATCAAGCGCTTCAGGGGGTGGGCAGGCACCTCCCTCTCTATTTTCAAAGCCCCGAGGGGGTGGTGGTCCCCTGGGCTGTGGGAGGGCCGTGTACCCTCCCCCACCTAGCTTACATAGCCCCGAGGAGGTGGCGGTATAGTTATACAATTGCCTCCGGGATCTGGCCCACCTGGGGGCTCATTTAAATGAAGTGGGGGAGCCCCCACTTCATTTTTTTAAATGTTTTCATCTGGATTCGCACACCCACCGTGCATGTGTATGTTTAAAAAAAATATATACAATTGGGTCGGTCCTTGTGAGACCCCTGACCAGGCCTAGGGGGTCAGGGTGTTTCTACCCTGCCCTCTTTTCTTCATTTTTCACTTTCTTTTACTGTGTCCTTGTGACTGGGTTCAGAAGGTGGCTGCCAACGTTTCCTGGTTTGGAGTGTTGGCAGCCAATTAGAATGAAGCGCGTGGTCGGGAGGGTTCACGAACCCACCGTGCCCCATGTACCAATATTTTTTTTTTACTATTTTCTCAGCAACTACTGAATGGATTTGCGCCATTTTACACAAGATCGCTTCCTAAACCAAGATCTAACTTTTTGCCAATTTTGGTGTAATTCTGTTCAGCAGTTCAGCCTGTAGCCTTGGCTAAACTTTCCTACAGGAAATTGATTTTTTGACTTTAATTTTTTTATTTCCCAGCAGCTACTGAAAGGATTTACACCGTTTAAAAAAAGGTTGCTTTCTGAACCAAGCACTACCTTTTTGCAAAATGTGGTGTAATTCCATTCAGCAGTTCGGGCTGTAGCCTTGGCTAAAGTTTCCTATTGAAATTAACATGGAGAAAACACTTTTTGGGACCTCCCTTTTTTCTCAGCCCCAGGTTGACAAATCACCCTCAGACTTTTGGGATTGGAGCTGACCTGAATAGACTTTTTTTTGGGAGAATTTTTCAAAGATTCGTCAAACGACGCCAACGTTATTAGCAAATCAAAAAATGCTTTTCGTATGGAAACTAGGTTCTAACTATGGCTACCTACCTACTGCCGACCGCCATATATATATGAGGTAAAGAGACGTCCAGTTGAAGGCAATCGCCGAAATGCGTTGTCTGTCCTCCTTGTCTGCACGATGGTGTTGAAAGAACAATAAAAAAACTTACCTGAAAACGAGTGTTGGACCCTGTTTGTGCTGTGGTGCTTCTGACCCTCTGGTTGCGAATTCGAGCTGGTTGGGTCCGTTCTTCGCTGAATATATATATATATATATATATATATATATATATATATATATATATATATATATATATATATATATATATATATATATATATATATATATATATAAGGTAAATGGACGTCTTACAGCAAATTTCCTGCTTGAAGAGACGAGGCAGACCCAGATAATGGTGCTTAAGTATTTTTTATGTGCTGTACACCATTCCGCCATTATGCGTTTCGGCCTAACGATGCCTTGATCACATGACAGCGTTAATGGGGCAAATATTCTCCTTTTAAAGTGCTACGTGCCATTTATATAATAGACATGGACAACAGAATGTCTTTTCACATTGTTAACAAACGCAATTATTTCCTTTCTAGGCTAATCCTTGTATCAAGTTAAGGGAATTTATGAAGCAAAACAAGGCACAGCTATTGAGACAATGTATTTAGCAGCAATTTAGAATAATTATAAAAACATATAAATAAATAAATATGCTTTAAAATATAAATATTCCATATCATTGCCGCTAAAATACAAATATATAAACATCCATAAATACTTCAATGTATGGCTAAAATCATGTTTAAGCAAAAAATCATGTTTAAAAAGTTCATAAAACTAGGAAATACACATCCTAAACTAGCCAAAGTCATTGACATAATCAAGCCAGAGTGGGCAATCTCATATTGCTGTGCAAAGTTAGCAGTACAAATTGCGTAAATAAATAATGGCAAAAATTTAGTGCAACCCAGTGATGAAATCTGTGAAAATATTAGGTGAATAAATAAATAATTATCTAAATGCGGAGATACAGCTAATATATACAATGTACACAGAAAATTACACACTCCAAAATTCCACAATACTATACTCGATTGCTTGGCCTGTGTTAGTTTTCTTGTGCATGCTGTGATATTTGCGGAGTTTCAATTTACGCACATACTTGAATAGATCTATTTTAGTGCTTGCAAAGTCGAAATTACTCTTGGCATATATATATATATATATATTCACTGAAAAAACCATAGGTTATAGACCATATATAGTTAGGAATTCGCATTTACAAAACCTTATTTTACTCACACAAAACCATTCAAATTCCATATATAGTTAGTTGCACTAACTATATATCGCGCACCCGCAATCCACTGCTGATGATGTCACATATTACATCATTCATGACATGGTCAGTGACATCACTGATGACATCACTGATGACATCTCAAATGACATCACTGATGACATCACTGATGACAACATCCAGTGACTGTATGTTTCTGTAAAGTTAAAATATGTCCTACATATTGAAGAATGAGTGGATGTATAAGTGTCTGGATGAAGGATTTAGTAGGTGCATGACTGACTGTATGAGTGAGTGATTAAATGTGTCTCACTGAGTGCATGGGTTAGTGACTAAACTGTCTTAATTTGTGCATCATTATGTCTGTTGTTCTGTAAACTGTTGCATGTGTTGATAAGTAGCTATATGAGTAACTATATGGGTTATTGATTGGTTGCCCAAGTATTTGTATGGGAGACTGAGTGTGTGTGTGGGTGGCTGGGAGGTGTATGACTCTGTGCATAGATGTGCGAGCAGTTGATTCACTAGATGTATGGTTTCAAAAGTGCATGTGGAAACAGCTGTATGGGCGGTTGACTGTGTGCATGAGTGTATTGGTGAGTGAATGGATATCTCAGTGCTACATGTCAAAGTAAGTACATATGTAAAACACAGTACATGTGAGAGTTGACATATATAAATAACTGTGCATAAGAGCCAGTGAATGTGTGAGTGGCTGTATGGATCATTGTGAACTTGTATCAGGGATTGTATAAGAGAGTAAATATGTGTTAGTATATGTTTGAATAAGTAAAGTTTGTATAACTGTATAGTTGAGGAAATGGAGGTGTGATTGATTCTTTGCATGACTGACTAGGTGTGTGAGTAACTCCATGGATGAGTGACAGTCTGTGAGTGTCTGTTTACACTGATTGTATCTAAGGTTATATTAGAGTCTGAAGAGGTTCATCGTATTATCACATGAATGATATCATCAGTGATGTGATCAGTAATGTCAAATGAGATGTCATCAGTGATGTCATCAGTGATGTCATTTGAGATGTCATCAGTGATGTCATTTGAGATGTCATCAGTGATGTCATCAGTGATGTCACTGACCATGTCATGAATGATGTAATATGTGACATCATCAGCAGTGGATTGCGGGTGCGCGATATATAGTTAGTGCAACTAACTATATATGGAATTTGAATGGTTTTGTGTGAGTAAAATAAGGTTTTGTAAATGCGAATTCCTAACTATATATGGTCTATAACCTATGATTTTTTCAGTGAATTTTCAAGGTTTTGTAAATGCTAATTCCTAACTATATATGGTCTATAACCTATGGTTTTTTCAGTGAATTTTCAAGGTTTTGTAAATGCTTATTCCTAACTATATATGGTCTATAGCCTATGGTTTATTCAGTGAATATATATATATATACATACATATATAAACATATATCATCTGTATATCTATATAAATACAAACATAAATGCATGCATACATATACTTATATGCATACAGATGCATGTTATTTACATGAAAGTTGAAAAAACACTAATAAAAGCAAAGCTAAAAAGCCACCTCATTACAAACAGAATGGCTTTAACTTAAACGAGGGCGAGATCTATTGCATTTTCAATGCTTGTTTACTTTGGTTCCATCAAGAAGGCATTCAGATGTGTCACACATTTGCCATAAATTCTGAATGTTAGCACTCTAGTTGCACATTAGATCACTGTAGTAAAGCTACTGCTCACCAGGGACGTCTGCTGCTGGTATTCAAAGTGCATGTTTCAGTCTGCATGTCAGAATTTTTTTAATGAAATAGAAGAGGATTTGAGAAGTCACTCAAAATGATCCCTAATTTTTCTTTCTGAAGCACTAATCATACTTTCTATGGCAAAATTAACCCCCTCATGTTGTTCCTTTTTAAATTGAGTGTTTTCAGACTTACCACTTCATTCCAATCAAGATGGCTTCTGGTGTGCCATACTTTTGTCATAAGTAAGACTGTTAGCGCTCTAGTTGTTCTTTAGAACACTCTGGGACATTCTGTCATTGGGCTATACTTGGGGTACATCTGGGTGATATTTGGGCTACATTTAGGCTCTTTTGTCTATGGTGGCCATCTTGGGAGACTGTATGTCAGAATTTTTTAATGGAATTGAAGAGGGTTTGAGAAGTCACTCAAAATGTGCCCTAATTTTTCTTTCTGCAGCACTAATCATAATTCATATGGCAAAATATACCCCCTCATTTTGTTCCTTTTTAAATTAAATGTTTTAAGAGTTACCACTTTATTCCAATCAAGATGGCTTCAGATGTGCCATACCTTTGTAATAAGTAGGACTGTTAGCGCTCTAGTTGTTCTTTAGAACACTCTGGGACATTCTGTCATTGGGCTATACTTGGGCTACATCTGGGTGATATTTGGGCTACATTTGGGCTCTTTTGTCTCTGGTGGCCATTTTGGGAGACTGCATGTCAGAATTTTTTAATGAAATAGAAGAGGATTTGAAAAGTCACTCAAAATGTGCCCTAATTTTTCTTTCTGCAGCACTAATAATACCTTCTATTGCATAATATACCCCCTCATTTTGTTCCTTTTTAAATTAAATGTTTTAAGAGTTACCACTTTATTCCCATCACGATGGCTCCAGGTGTGCTATACCTTTGTAATAAGTAGGACTGTTAGCGCTCTAGTTGTTCTTTAGAACACTCTGGGACATTCTGTCATTGGGCTATACTTGGGCTACATCTGGGTGATATTTGGGCTACATTTGGGCTCTTTTGTCTCTGGTGGCCATTTTGGGAGACTGCATGTCAGAATGTTTTAATGAAATAGAAAAGGATTTGAGAAGTCACTCAAAATGTGCCCTAATTTTTCATTCTGCAGCACTAATCATACTTTCTATGGCAAAATATACCCCCTCATGTTGTTTCTTTTTAAATTAAATGTTTTAAGAGTTACCACTTTATTCCAATCAAGATGGCTTCAGGTGTGCCATACCTTTGTAATAAGTAGGACTGTTAGCGCTCTAGTTGTTCTTTAGAACACTCTGGGACATTCTGTCATTGGGCTATACTTGGGCTACATCTGGGTGATATTTGGGCTACATTTGGGCTCTTTTGTCTCTGGTGGCCATTTTGGGAGACTGCATGTCAGAATGTTTTAATGAAATAGAAAAGGATTTGAAAAGTCACTCAAAATGTGCCCTAATTTTTCATTCTGCAGCACTAATCATACTTTCTATGGCAAAATATACCCCCTCATGTTGTTTCTTTTTAAATTAAATGTTTTAAGAGTTACCACTTTATTCCAATCAAGATGGCTTCAGGTGTGCCATACCTTTGTAATAAGTAGGACTGTTAGCGCTCTAGTTGTTCTTTAGAACACTCTAGGAGGCTGCAGTAGAACACAAAGGAATCAACTGACAGTCTCTGTCCTTGTTGGATGTACATGTTTTACTGAGAATGTCAGACTTCATTTTCACATGACTGAGAAAGATAATGTAAATTTACAGAAAATATGCTTTCAGTTTAGCTTATAGATCCCCTTCCAAACCACTGTGGGAAAATCATGAGATATTAGTTTTCTTTCAAACAATACTCATGATATCACAGCAGAAGGATTTTTCACATGGTAAAATCACCTTAGAACCCACCACAATTCCTAAAACGAGTATGGTACCATCAACAAATGATTTATAATGTAACTAAAGTCCTAAAACCCTCTATTAACTACAATGCTTTTTAATGAGGTGCTATCATGTATATTGGTCCCAAGATGGCTGCCAACACTTCTTGGATGAAGTGCTGACAGCCAATCAGATCAGATGTGTGGTTAGGCTCCGCCCAGATATATATCTTTTTTTTAACCTAAATTACTCAAAATCCACTGGAGCACATATATTGAGACCTAGCAAAGGCACATCGGGCTAACAGTCCCTACAATTTTGCCAAGTTTCGTGCAAATCCATTCAGCCGTTCGAGCTAAAAGTGAGGCCAACCGCCCTATGGAAATTAACATGGGAAAAACGCGTTTTGGGACCCCCCTTTTTTCTCGGCCCCCCCTTGATGAAACCCCCCCAAATTGTCAGGGGCTGCTCAGAAACAAAATGTTCAATTTTCCTGAAAATTTCAGCCAATTCCGTCCACAAACGCCAAAGTTATTAGACATAGAATTTTCAAAAATCCCATAGAGAAAAAATCCTAACTATATATACCTACTGGCGACCGCCAGTAGGTAATATATATATATATATATATATATATATATATATATATATATATGCCAAGAGTAATTTCGACTTTTGAAGCACTAAAATAGATCTATTCAAGTATGTGCGTAAATTGAAACTCCGCAAATATCACAGCATGCACAAGAAAACTAACACAGGCCAAGCAATCGAGTACTCATAAAAGACTAGAGGAAAAGACCCTGGATGAAGCTAAGCCTTAAAAAACTCTTGTTAAAATGTAAAAAAGATGTAATTACAGCTACAGTGCACTGGAGTATAGTTACCTGGGAAGTTAGCTTCTGTATTACCATCCATAACAGTATCATTTTAAAAGTAAGGAAGCATTGAAATACCTTGATAAGCCTATGATTAATACATGAGAGAAACAAAGAACTATGACAGTTGAAGTCTGAGTGACAAATAGACCCATTGTGTGCCAGACATTTGAGCATGAGCAGTGCCAAACATCATGCAGGGCTTACCTAGTAAGTCTAATGTGGTCTCTCAAAGTCTTTATCGGGTGGAGTGAATGTCAACAACTGTCAACAAATGCCGCGTGCTCAGCTAATGTGAATATCAGGGGTTCAGAAATAGAAGTTGGACTGAGCCAGGAAACTTAAAGAAGAAACAAGGAAAGGTAGCAGCCGTGTTGGAAAGTGAGGTTAGTATATCTGTGGTAGTGTACAAATTCACACCTTTGATACAATGTGAATAAAACATAATTGTGTATGCAGATAAAATTAGTGTTGAACAGTAAGATCGATTTCAAAATGTTAAAATGACTGAAAATAAGGATCTTAATTATGTATCTCACAATTAATGTATGTACTTCACATATGTAGACACAGAACTTTGTTAGATACAAATTTGGTCCGAATCTTAGTTCCTGTCATTCGTACAAATCCTCATGGTGAACCATGTTACATTCCGACAACATTAGACAAGTGTCAAGATCAATCTATATAGTTCCCAAGAATTCACAGAAGCAGAATTGAAGCTGGGTCCCAATGCCCCATCCCGGGGTTCTCCTCAACCCCCACTAATTTTTACAGGGGTAAAAAAGTCCCAAAAGGAGAAAGGGGAAGTGGATAAATACAAAAGATAAACAGCAGAAGAGTCTGACTTGTCCTCTCTCCTGGATAGTATGAATCATCCTCAGAGGTGTTTTTTGTTTCTTTTCTAATGATTTGTTTTGCACCATGTAAGAAAAGCAACCATTAGCATTGGATACACTTGTTCTAATCTGACTAACTATCTTCTACCTCTAGATATAAACACCTCTACACATACCCTTGAGAGAACGGGTGTAGCTACTCTTCTAGTGTCTCTTAGGAGGTGCCATAGCTCTATAGCTTCTATATACGCTCAAACAGACGAAAGTTGACTCTGGCTATAACGCTGCAAGTTGCATTTACAATATGACATTCCAAAGATAACAGTATCTTAGATTTTTTGTTTCTTAATCTCCTTTAAGGAAAAAACTCTAGAATTATTATTTTCTAAATAAGATTTTTCAGTAAAATATAGACTGCTTGGCACTGTTATTTCAATATATAAATGTTCATAAAGACTTATCAGTATTTGTAATCATTGGTTCTTTTTTTCCTTTCAGATGCTTGCTCATATGCTGAAGTCGAACAAGACAGTAAGAAAGAATCCTCTGGAACAGCGAGTAAGTTGTCAGTTGAGAATGGGAGATGTCCGAAAGCTTTTTTTTTTTTTCGCAGAGTTATATATAGCGCGAACTAGAACTGAACCGAATCAGGTATCAGAGCTCTTAACATAGCACCAGTTACGTTACATGAGGACACACATTAATTTTAGGCACGGGGAGATTAAGTGATTTGCCCAGAATCACAGGAGGTTTTGGCGTTGTTACCGAGACTTGAACCCAGTTTCCCAGGTCCGAGGTCGAGCGCCCTAGCCGTTAGGCTATCCCATTCAAAACTAAATGGGATATTAGTTTAAATAAAAGTAATTTTCTCTGAGCAAAGCTACTTGAATATTAACAGTATCATCGACCAACGGCCAGACACTACTCTAAACTTACGATGCACAAGCACAACAGAAAACTTTCCCTCAAGCACTATACTAATACACAAAAACTGAGGAGAATCTCTGAAGAGACACTAACTTCCAGAATTCTTTAGTGAAGGGCGCTGTATTGACGGTTGCGCATGCGCTTCACTCAAGCCTCTGCTCTCGAGCGCTCATAGGGAAAACACCTGGAGCGCTAACTTCTTCATCATCATATGCGGTCATCTTTAGAGCTCTTTGTCTGACTAGAGCCTTCCAAGGTAATTCACTTGCCCTTTTCTTGTAACAATTTGTCTTTCTTCTGCCCTACACTCGTTATGATGAAATTGTACAGGGGGTTGTTAACACATTTTCTATGATTCCTGACAACAAGATGCTGATGCTATGCAGTGTAAAAGATGTTATTTCAGAAATACATGGAAGCCCCTATCTAGATTGAGACCCCAACCAACAATGATCAAAGTCAATTTGATCCACCTACTCTCTAGACGTCAGGCATTCACAGAAATGAGCATCATTCTCTCTTCTGATATTCTCTCTCAATTCACACTTTTTTCCAAATACAAATTGAGAGACAATTAAACTTCATCTCTACGATATTTGTCCTAAATATATTTATTTTTTGACATATTTGTGACCATGCTCAAAGTGCATTCATTTGTGCTAATAATGAATATAGAAGATATCCTTACACAACTGCATTGTGCTGATTTAAAACATCAATATTGTTTAACTGTATTTCATGTTTTTTGCTTAGTTCTAACACTAGATATTCCTTTCAACATCTATCTGCGCCAACCAAACATGTTTAACTCCAAGCTGATAACATTTTTGTCATACAAGTTCCGCCAAAGTGGGCTTATCACCAAAAGTGCTTTTTGCATCGCGCCTATACTTACCTAACGACAGCACGTAAAACAAAACATCACAAGAAGTATGACTAAACAGACTCAGATAATCGGTTATAGCTACATTTGCTATAGCTTAAACCATATACATATCGAAAGTTCTCATAAAATCCAGTCGATTAGCATGCTAAATCTATTTTATTTCAATATTACACATATATACCACTTATTACATCTCAAGTGTGCATATTTCCAACTGCTTTTGGTGGGAGTAGTTACAACAAAAAAGGTTGATAAATGTCTAATGAGTAATGTTGAGGACAGATATGTTTCTGTTTTTTATGAAGTTGATAGACTGTTTCACGTAACAGAAAAGTTCATCGCAATAAATGTATAGGAATTTAAGTTTACTAAAATCAAGATTAATATGTGAGTATGGACTGCTTGCCAAAGATGCTGTTGCAGCAGTTTATGTGCTTGGTGCAGCAGCAGGTGAGTTGCCCTGCAATTTTTGTTTTGCAGCTCAAGCAAAGTTGTTGTGGTGCAAGTTCTTCATGTGTCGCACTATATTTGCTGTGTGAAAGAAGTCTTTTTTGGATGGATTACCCTTTGAAAGAGCCAAGAAAGGCAGCAAGTGTGCAAATGTCCCCCTGCCTTCAGCTGGGGTAGTAGCTACAACAAAAAGGGCCATGAGTTTGAATCAGAATATGAAATTCAAGAATAATTGATAGCCCCAGACAAAAACGGTAGCAAGTTGGTGTGTGTTATGTGTAGATGGTGTGTTAATTGAGTGGAAGATAAAAAAGGTGAAAAATTAGAAAGGCTGCAGACGTGCAAACTATCCACTGACTTGTCAGGGAAGTGGATCTTTGGATTTCCACCTCATTCTACGGATAGGGCGTCAAATTTTGCAGTGGGATGCTAAGAAATGGCTACCACATGGAAGGAAGCAATGTGAGTGCATTAAGTTACCACTGTAGGTAGTAGGGCTGAAAAATTACAAAACCAGGCCCATTTTAGGGACTATAGTTTGAATTAGAATTATACTTGGCAAAGGCTGCAAGAAAGTTACCAGGTAGGTGTGTTTGAGGTAGTGGATGCAGAATAAGGTGAAAAGGAGGAAAGGTAGCAGATGTGGAAAGAACCCACTGTCGTGTAAAGGAAATGGGTGTTTGGTTTTCTAGTGCATTACAGACTGTGAGTCAGTTTCCGCAGTGGGAGCCTGAGAAACGGGTATCTCATCTAAGGAGTTAAGCAAGTGCACAAAGTGCACATACTGTGCGGTGGAAAGGAAGCAAGTGTTTAAATTACCCACTGCCATTCACGGGTAGTAGTTAACAAGAAGGTTTAATAAAGGGTCTGAACTTTGAATTACTTAAAGAATAATGGATAATTTCAGCCAAGAAAAGCAGCAAGTGTGAGAATTTGCTACTGCCTTCGGCCGGGGTATTAGCTACAACAAAATGTCTCAATAAAGGTCCTTGATTTTTAATCAAAATATGAAATTCAAAAGTAATTAATCACCCCAGCCAAGAAAAGCAGCAAGTGTGTAAATTTGTTACTTCCTTTGGACGGGGTAGTTGTTGCAACAAAAAGGCTCGATAAAGGGCCTTGATTTTTAATCAGAATATGAAATTCAAGAATAATTGATAACCCCAGCCAAGAAAGGCAGCAAGTGTGCAACTTTCTTACTGTCTTCAGCCGGGGTAGTTGTTACAACAAAAAGGCTTGATAAAGGGCTGGCACTTTGAATACGAATATGAAATAGAAGAATAGTTGATAACCGTAGTCAAGAAAGGCAGCAAGTAGGTATATGTAGATGATGTGTTGATTGAGTGGAAGATGAATAATGTAAAAAATAAGTAAGGCTGCAAGTGTGTAAATTACCCACTGCCTTTATCGGGGAAGTAGTTACAACAAAAAGGCTTGATAAAGGGCCATAACTTTGAATTAGAATATGAAATTCAAGAATTGAAAACCCCAGCCAAGGAAGGCAGCAAGTAGGTGTGTGTCCGTGTAGATTATGTGTTGATTGAGTGGAAGATACAAAAGGTGAAAAATAAGAAAGGCTACAGATGCGCAAAGTACCCACTACCTTGTGAGGGAAGTGGATGTTTGGATTTCCAGTCCATTACACAGACTGTGCATCGGATTCTGCAGTGGGAACTTGAGAAATGTGTAGCACATCCAAACAACCAATGCAAGTGGACAAAGTACACACACTGTGTGATAGAAAGGACGCAAGAAAGGTAGCAAGTGTGCAAATTTCTTACTGACTTTGGACGGGGTAGTTCTTACAACAAAAAAACTTGAGGTAAATTGATACTTGTATAGCGCACTGCTCACCCACAAGGGTCTCAAGGCGCTTGTACGAATACCGCTGTGGAACCCGTCCTGGCTTTCCCTGTGAGGCGTCCACTCCTGGGCACCCCCAGGGTGAAGGCCAGGCATCCTTAGCGAATGTCTAATGACTAATGTTGAGGACAGCGATGGTCCCGTTTCTTTTTTTTGATGAGGCTGATAAACTGTTTTGTGTAACACAAAAGTTGATCTTAATAAATGCATAGAAATTTAAGTTTACCAAATTTAAGATCAATATGTGAGTATGGACTGTTTGCTGAAGATGCTGTTGCAGCAGTTGATGTGCTTGGTGCAGCAGCAAGTGGGTTGTCCTGCAATCTCTGGGTTGCAGCTCAAGGAAAGTTGTTGGGGTGCAAGTTGTTTATGTGTTGCACTATATTTGCTGTGCCAAAGGATTTTTTTTGGATTGATCACACCTTGAAAGAGTTATTTGGCAAATTTTACAGGTTACTAGTGGTTGGTGTGTTTCAGTTAGTATGTGTCTGGACTTCGCTGGAATCTTTAAGGGACATATTAGGGCTTACATAATACAGAAATACTTTGTACTTAGTGATATCCAATTCTATTTTATGATGAACGGTTGAATTCTACATCCGCCTTTAGGAGTAGTGGGAGGGTAGCATTTTAAAGTGTTTGACAGGTTACACTACATGTGTCCATGCAGGTAAAGAAAACTTAGCATCGTTATCCATGGGCACCCTCTCACACAAAACGTAGTACTCAGTGATGCCACTGACCATGTCATGACTGATGTAATATGTGACGTCATCAGCAGTGCATTGCAGGCGCGCACGTTATAGTTAGCTGAACTAACTATAATGGAGGAATTTCAAAGGTTTTGTATGAGTGAAATGTCCAGCTAACTATAACATGTGTAAAACCTATGTTTTTTTAATGAATTCGCAAGGTTTTTTAAATGCTAATTTGTAACTATAACAGGTGTGAAACGTATGTTTTTTTCAGTGAATATATATACATATATATACATATTACCTATTGGCGGTCGCCAGTAGGTAGTTATAGTTAGGACCTAGTTTCCATAGGAAATCCACAACATTCTATTTGGAATAACTTTGGCCTGGTGGACGAATCTTTGCAAATTTCTCCAAGAAAATGGCCTGCTTGGCTTGGCTCTTTCCCTGAAATTTTGGGGGTGATTCGTCAAGTGGGGGCCGAGAAAAAAGGGGGGTCCCAAATCATGTTTTCCCCATGCAATTTTCCATAGGGCCCTTTAGCCAGGGCTACAGCACGAACGGCTGAACGGAATTACACCAAATTTGACAGAGAGGTAGAGTTCGGTTCGCAGATTGTGATTTTTGTTAAATAGTGTAAATCCGTTCAGTAGTTCCTGAGAAAATCAAAAGTAAAATCATAGCGATATCTAGAGACGAAGTACTGCATGCGTACCAAAATCCGTACAATTACGAGCACGAGCTGCATCCTGATTGGATGTCAACTGTCTGTCAACACTCCAAACCAGGAAGTGTTGGCAGCCATCTTGTGCCTTGGTAGCACCGAGTCACAAGAAAACAGTAAAAGAAAGTTGAAAAATAAGGAAAGGGGGCAGGGTAGAAACATGTTGATCCTCTAGGCCTGCTCAGAGGGTCCCACATGGATCTTTAGGTGCAAAAATGTATTTTGTTTTTAAAAAATTAAAAAAACGCGTGGTACGTGTATTGTACTCCTACGCGTTGGAAAAGGAATAAAAATACTAGAAGTCTGTTTTATTCTTATTTAGCTCCCGGGGGGCCAAATCCCGGGGGCAATTTTTTTCCATGATGGGGGGCTTGGAAGTGTCCAACAGGAACAAAAGAATGGAACAAAAAAAACTAATGTCGAGGACAGCAATGCTCCTGCTTCCTGCGTTTTATCAGGTCAATAGACTGTTTCCCATAACACAAAAGTTTATTGCAATAAATGCATAGAATTTTAACTTTAGCAAAATCAGGATCAATTTGTAGGTGTGGAGTGCTTGCTGAAAATGCTGCTGCAGCAGTTGATGGGCTTGGTGCAGTAGCAGGTTGCAGCTGTTTATTTGCATGTGTGTGAGTAACTCTATGGATGAATGTCGGTGTGTAACAGCATGTATAGGTGTATGAGTACATATGAAGAGTGATTACATGTATGAGTGACTCTATAGAAGTGTTGGTGAATGAGTGCATGTGTATGTAGATGGTAGAATTACTGTATAGGTTGTTGTAAGTGGTATTGGTATCTCCATTTGTTTGAAAATTTTAGTTTCTATTTTTGAATGTGTGCATCAACGTTATATTACGCTGAGAGCAGGTCTGCCACTCTGTCACAAGTATGATGTCATCAGTGATATCATTTGAGATGTCATCAGTGATGTCATGAGTGATGTCACTGACCATGTCATGAGTGATGTAATATGTGACGTCATCAGCAGTCCATTGCGAGCACGCAAGTTATACTTAGCTGAACTAACTATAACGGGGGAATTTCAAAGGTTTTGTTTGAGTGAAATGTCCAGCTAACTAGAACATGTATGAAACCTATGGTTTTTTCAAGGAATTTCTAAGGTTTTTTAAATACTAATTCCTAACTATAGCGTGTGTGAAACCTATGTTTTTTCAGTGAATATATATGTATGTATATATATATCTATCTATATATATATATATATATATATATATATATATATATATATATATATATATATGCTTAGATCTTTGGAAGACATAGATTGACTTAATTATGTACCTAGTCAAGTAGCGCAGAGCCAGTCTATTTTAAGCCATCCATATGGATTATTTCCAACACCAACCCTTTCTGATCTGAGGGATGATCAAAACACTCTGGACGTCACACAAGATGACCGTGGCCTCTGTAGAGTGGGGCTACTGGCTGATGTCCATTTAGATGTTGAAAGGGTAGGTGATAGCATTGCAACCTACAATAATGAGCATTGCCGACATCATTCACCTTTATCAAACAACAATAGTCTCCTTTCTAATGCTTTTAATTATGTTCCTCCCTGTAATGACTGTGATCCATATTGCAGCAACTGTGGTAGTCCGGATGCTTATGGGTCTAGCCTAGAGAATATTACCTCCGGGAACATGGCTCATAACTCTACTTGTTATTGTAATTTTTCTGGAAATGATATTGATGATATTGACAACAACAAGAAGATCCCTATGATATCATCAGTGAATGATATTACAGTTTTAAGTTGGAACGTTGCAGTGCTTTGCAGTAAACATATCATTCCAGAATGGCTGGAGTTTATAACATGCTTTGCGATTATGATGGTGCAAGAAACCTGGGCCAATGACCCTATACATCTTAATGGTTTCAAGACCTTCCACACCCCAGCCATTCCATCCAGCCATGGTAGATAAAAGGGTGGCCTCTGTGTTTATGTATCTCACAAATTGGCCTCCAGTAGTGGAACAGCAAATCCATCTAAACCACTTTACCAAATTGTCCAGGTTGATTGCACAACCTCGATTGTGTTGGTATTAGTTCGTTTTTATAATAATGCCTGTAATTTGGACATAATGGACACACTGTGCCAATTTGATGAGGAAAGGGAAACTATTCTGGATAGGGGTGTAAATGACAAAATATTGCTTTGGAGGATGCCTTTAACATCCAACCTTGTCAAGTGTTGGCTAATAAAGTCTGTGGCATGATCTCTCCATTGGGTGACGATGTCTCCTATTTTGTTCAATCAGGGTACGGGGTAAAACTTAACCAGCTGCTCTTTAAATACGATCTAGGTTTTAGTAACAAACTCAGAGGCATCCCGGTGGTAGTACCCTGTACATTTGATGGTAGCAGGGGTAGGAGTGTCATTGATTTCCTCCTATTCCCCAAACGTAACTCTGCACTGGTTCTTAACTTTATACTACATAACATTGTATTGAGTGATAATTTTCCACAGAGTTTTTTATTGGATATTAGTCTTCAGAGTAAGCCTGGCCAAGGGCAATCCACCCTTGCCACGGAGAAGATAGTACTCTCCCGTTCGAACAGCTTTAACCCTGCACTGGTCCATGGTTGACCCATCCCGATTTTTACATCAAATTCTTATAAAACAGAGTATGGCTTATGAGGTCTGTTTGGATGAGACTGCCGACACTAGTACAGTCGTGGAGGCTTTTGAACACATCAGCGAGGAGATTAGTGCTGGATTGACTATTAACCAGACTAGAAGGGTAATGAAAGAGCAAGGGTGGTTTGACCATGTGTGCACCCTTGCACACAATAGGTTAAAGAGAGCCTTGAAGGAGTTACCTAGGAATAATATAGTAATACAAAATTGTAGGCGGGCTTATAAGTTAGCACTAAACCATCGCAAAAAGGTTCTTAAAGAGGAGGCTTGGGACCACCTCCAGGAAGCGAGCCAGAATAAACTTTGTGGGGCGTGTAGTAAATTCTCCCTTTTGTTGTGACAATGATAAACCCAGAATAGAGGCAGCAATTACAGAACAAGAATGGGTGGCTCATTTTGCAAACTTATATATAGGCTCGGCTGAAAAAGATCAAGAGAACTCTGTGGCTTGGATAAGAGATGTCTTCCCTGGGCCTACTCTTTTGTGGAAATATTTTGATTTTAACTTCACACTGGAGGAGGTGATTCGGGCACTTGGAGCTAGCAAGGGAGGAAAGGTACCTGGCCCCAATGGGTCCCGATTGACATCTTTAAGGACAACACTGATCTCTGTGGCCCACTCCTGACCCTGGTCCTTGAGTCTTTTCGGGAAGCTGGTTTTCCAGTGTCCTGGTCGGAATCACATATTGTGCCAATATTTAAAAAGGGAGACCGCAGATTGCAGACCTATCGCCTTGCTGGACTCGCTGGTTAAGGTGGTGAGTTGTATTGTGCTGGACAGACTACAGGAGTGGGCAGACTGTAACAATATTCTGTCAGACTTTCAATATGGATTCCGCCAGGGTGTTGGGACCTAAGAGCAGGCCATCAATTTGAATTTGCTAGTGAGCAACACAAATAAAAGGGGGCAAACTGTTCCCGGCATTTGTGGACTTGTCCTCCGCATTCGACTTTGCCGCCCAGGATAAACTCTCTTCTATTATGGCCTCAATGGATGTGGACTGTGCCATTGTCAATTTTCTCAGATACTTGTATTCAATGAGTCCTACCAAGATTCGATATGGAATGAATGGCAAATGCACAAGCCCAGTTGATATTAAGAAGTGTGTACTTGCGCCATTTTTATTTAATTTGTACATCAATGGCTTGGGCAGTACCCTTGTGGACTCCTGTATTGACCTGCCTCAAATCGGTAATAGGCCAGTACTAGTATTATTGTATGCGGATGACGTGGTGCTTATGGCCCTCACCCCCAACGCTCTTCAGCACCTTTTAGATACATTTGTAAATGTTATGGAGAATTTGGGTCTTTTAATTAACATAGGTAAAACTTAAGTTATGAAAACTGATCGAAAGTTAACCAAGGGGCCCATATTTTATTAGGAAATTAGATTTTACCTCAAACATCAACTTTCTCCTATTTAGGAATTTTATTCGATAGCGATGGTAACTGGAAAAGTGCAGTAAAATCGAGAAGAATGCAGTTTCTTAGATCAATTGTGGGTATGAGTAACTTTTCTAGGTAACTGGGACGTAATTTCCCAGGGATATGTTGAGCATTTATAACCCCAAATGCTGGTCAATAGGGATGCTTCCAACCATCTGTTCTAACTTTTTGTGTCATGCGGAATTGGGCGTAACCTATTTGGAAGACTTGATAAGGGTGCAGGCAGTCCTCCTTTGGCACAAGCTATGGACATCGGATTATATGGGCTTTATAAGAGCCATTGAACAGGATTGCTGAGGTGCTGATCATGCACTGAAAATACCATGGTTAAAGTACATAAAAAATATCATGCATATTTGTTACTCTGAATATTACAAAAATCCTGAATCTTTGTTGCATATATCAAGGGTATCATTAAAGAGAGTATGTTTGAACAACTTATAGGAAAAGAGATTAACACTGGTACTTGTGAAGCCCACCATACATAATAATCAAATGTTACTGACCTGTTACACGATGCAACCGTATTTAATTGGTGTTTTAAATGCTCAACATATATTTGTCTTGAAAAGTTAAATGTTAATGTTAATGTTAAAAGTTGCTTATAAAGCACACATGGCGCTAAAGTCTTAGATTAGACATTTTTCCTCGTTTGACAAGTTTCCCCAAAACCAATAACTGGTCCCGTTAACTAATATGCTGTCCTTACAACCAGATCTCTAAACAATCAACTATCCACGTACTGTTTTTCTGCAAATTTTATACAGAATAATTTTACTTTATTAAGCCTTTAATGAAATCGCTAAATTTTGAACAATGCAGACCAGCCTACTTATTTTCACAATTGCTCCCAAACGTGTTTACATGTGTGGTAATGGCAAGATTTTTGAGGTCTGTCATCACTAGAAGGAAGTTTACTGCTGTACCCTAAATTTGTAAATGTTTTTATTTCATCAGTTTTTTTTTAAACATCTTTTTATTTTTTTTGGAAAGAAAAACAGTTCCATCATAATACACACTTAGGAGCAGTGAAAGAGCAGAATTAGCTTTCAGTGCAAAAGTCACATCAGTCCAATCATTAACGGTTATTGGGATGTTCCACCTCTAGTCCAGTGTACCCTCTTGCCTGACTCCGGCCTTTAGGACGTCCCCCGCCCAACTGTCATGACACTGTGTTTCCCAAGCCCATGGTAAGCCTAGAACACCCTTCAAGGAAACCCACCCCTGTCCCGTGCACCCAGCACTCCTGTACCTAGAAAGGAAAGAAGGGATTAGTAAGTCAAAGGAACTGTATTAAGAGTTAAAAGTATAATGAAGATTGTCCTATTCAAACTGAAGCTCTTTTGTTTCATGATCGGTTTTGAACTGTTATGTAGCTCTTATGTTTCATGATCGGTTTTGAACTGTCTAAGTAGTATTCTGTGTTGGCAATTAAAGGAAAAGAAAAAGACGCGCTTTTAAAATCAACACGCATCTTTTTGGTGCAAGGAAAAAAGACGCGCTTTAAATCTACACGCATCTTTTTGGTGCGCAGTAAAGAATGATGCAATGCTCCGTTTTCGGAGTGCTCGGCGGATTTGGGCGTGGCACGCAGCCGTTCTCCGACGTCCCAGGGTGTGGCTAGACTATAAAAGCCACACCCAGGGTTCCAGAAGGCGCTTGGTCTTCGGAGCATCCTGGAGGCAGCACCTGCATCGGAAGAGCTCGCGTACATCATCGAGGCCCAAGGACTGAGTCAGCCATCCGCTATTAATCGTCGGACAGCCCAGAAACTAAAGCTAAGTACAATTTCTCGTCAAGGCGCCCAACGCTAGGATCCTCAAGACTTTTTGGACATTTTGTAAAATAATGCTTGATGGATATTTCTAATTAACCTTTTGTGAACCGAGTCAAAGACTAATTCAGACATGAGTGTTGTTAATGTTTGAAATATTTGTAGTGCTTGTTACTTTGATGTATAGAAAGTAATTTGTCCTCACAGAATTTTCTGAAGTTTCAGCCGGGATAACAAAGGCTTTAGTAGTGAACTGAAACTACTAATCCTTAATGGAGAAGTCGTGATTAAACCTACAAGCTGGGAAAAGAAGTGAGTAGGATTAATTCAAAGTTGTTTTACAGGGAAAGAGAGTTTTAAGAAAAAGTGCAAATAAGTGTTGTTTCTTTCATCGAATCTTTAAAAACCAAGTCTGGGGGCGGACAAGTCAACCACCTTCAACTGAAAACATCTCAACCCTTGAGCACACATCACGACGACGACTTCCTGGACGCGAAGACCTATCGAGTAGTTCGCAGGTAGGAGACTGCTTTCGAAAAGTCTAGAAAAGAGTTAGAGAAGTAGGATAGGAGGTTAGAATACATTAGGACATCTGCTTAAAACAACTTTCTGGTATATTTTCAGGTCGACTACTAAACAACAAGTAGCGTCAGATCCGGCCTCTCTACCTGACTGCTACCCAACATCCTAGTGTATTAATAAGGATCACTGGCTGAAAAGGTAGGGTTTTGGGGGATTGGTCCATAGCGTCTCTGCAAAACCGACCAAGCACCTTACAGGTAAGGTTGGAGCTCAGCTCAGGTAAGAGTGCTTGATCATATCTGACAGAAGACCAAGCCCACGGTGAAGTTTTGCCCAGGCGCTATGGATGAATCCCAGCAATTCACGTTGCAGGATTTAGCTGCAGTACTATTAGAAATGAGGGCAGAAAACGCAGAATTAAGGAAGGATTTAACTGCAGTTCAGAATAGAATACAAGCACCAAGTCCTCAGACCTGGACTTTTACTTCAGATAAAAAATCTTATTTAAAACCACCAACCTTTCAACCCACTATGCATACTCTGTATAGTGGAGATGCTACATCTAATACGTCAGGTAGTCCTCAAATTCAGGTGGTTACTCCTGTGTCAGTACCTTTAGCACCACCCGAGAGGTTTTATGGGGATAGCAACAAGTTCACTATCTTTTTAAACCAGTGTCAATTGCATTTTGTGGCGAAACCTACAGCATTTCCCGATGACTCCTCTAAGGTGGCATTTATCTTGTCATATCTGGGAGGAGATGCTGCCTTATGGTCTGTACCCTATGTAGAAAGGAACTCACTTCAGGGCTCATACAGTACCATACCGAAATTCTAAAAATGACTTGTGCAGAAAAACACATAGAAGAAATAACTTTCGACATAATTGATGCTCCTCAATTTGGTTTGATTTTGGGGATTCCCTGGCTAGTTTTACACAATCCATATATAGATTGGACTAACAGGAGCATTTTATTTAAATCCGATTATTGTCATGCTAAGTGTTTCAAACAATTCCCAGGTTCGGAATTGTTAATCCAAGGATATGACTTTCCTAAAAAATCCAAAAGTGTTCTAGTGGTTGCAGGGGTCCCAGAAGAATATCAGGATTTGGTGGATGTTTTTGACAACAAAAAGGCAGAAACTTTACCTCCGCACAGAGACTTTGATTGTCAGATAGACCTAGTCCCCGGGGCTTCCTTGCCCTGTAGTCGAATTTACGCTCTAACTGAGAAAGAAAATGAACACCTACGCAATTATCTGGATGAATACTTGGCCAATGGGTTTATCCGACATTCTAAGTCTCCGGTCTCTTCCCCTCTCTTCTTTATCCCGAAGAAGGGAGGAGAATTGTGTACCTGCATCGACTATCGTGCCATTAACAATGTGACAGTTAAGAATCGATATCCCTTACCTTTGATTCAGACCTTACTCGATCAGATCAAAGATGCCACCATTTATACTAAACTGGATCTACGAGGAGCATACCATTTGGTGCGAGTTCGAGAGGGCGACGAATGGAAAACAGCCTTCAGAACTAAATTCGGTTTATATGAATACCAGGTAATGCCCTTCGGACTCTGCAATGCTCCAGCAGCATTCCAGTTTTTTATAAATGAAGTGTTGAGAGATTTTTTGGATATTTGTTGTATTGTATACATTGATGACATCCTGATTTACTCAAAAAACCATTCTGAGCATGTAAAGCAAGTACGAGCCATTCTTCAACAGCTTTTACAAAATTCTTTATTTGTCAAACTTGAAAAAAGTTTGTTCCATGTGACCACAGTGGATTTCCTGGGGTATATTCTTAGTCCGGCTGGAATTGAAATGGACCCAAAAAAGGTTAATGCAATAATCGAATGGCCCAGTCCCTCTTCTGTAAAGCAGATACAGAGTTTTCTAGGTTTTGCGAATTTTTATAGGAGTTTTATTAAGGACTTTTCTCTAAAGGTTACGCCTATCACAAAATTGCTACGCAAGAATACAAAATTTGAATGGACCTCAGAAAGTGAACAAGCTTTTCAGGATTTAAAAGAACAGTTTGTGACAGCTCCAGTTCTAAAACATCCTGACCCCTCCCAGCCATTTATAGTAGAAGCTGATGCTTCACAATTTGCCATAGGAGGGATCTTGTCTCAGAGAAGTACAACAACTGGGCAGTTACACCCCATTGCATATTATTCTAGAAAACTAACCCCTCCTGAACAGAATTATGCAATTGCAGACCGAGAATTATTGGCCATAAAAGCTGTGTTCAAAGAATGGCGACACTACTTGCTAGGGGCTCGACATCCGGTAACCATATATACGGATCACAGGAACCTACAAACACTTAGATCCGCTAAGGCTTCGACTCCTCGCCAACTACGTTGGACATTGTTTTTTAATGATTATGATTTCATCATAACTTATCGACCAGGTAAAGAAAACAACAAAGCCGATGCTTTGTCTAGAATAGGTTTAAGTGATGATCTAAACCTACAAAAAGAAAAGTTACATCCTATAATTTCTGAGGATAGGTTTCAGATTGGTCTTGTCAACTCTGATGTTTTGCCTGACATTGAGAAAGCTTTACAAACACATACTAAAGAAGAATGGAATAAGCTTTACCCTTTGTTGCAATGGAAAAATAATATGCTGTTTATGAATGACCAAGTGTTTGTTCCCAATGCAATATTACAGGAAAAAGTAATGCAGAATTATCATGATTCTATGTTGTCAATCCACCCAGGGGTTACTAAGATGTATCAGCTCATAAAAAGACACTTTTGGTGGCAGAACATGTTAATGGACGTTCAGAGATATGTGCAAACATGCACAGTTTGTAGTAGGAACAAAGCGGTTCATAAATCTCCATCTGGACTACTTATGCCTTTGCCAGTTCCTCCCCAGCCTTGGCATACTGTGTCTTTAGATTTCATTGTAGAATTGCCTCGCACCACTTCCGGGTTTACCACCATTCTCACAGTAGTAGATCACTTCTCTAGATATGCTCATTTCATTCCATTAAAAAGGCTTCCTACTGCTTTGGAATTAGCACACATTTTTGTCACACATATTGTAAGGTTACATGGAATTCCATCTGTGTTGTTATCAGATAGAGGTTCACAGTTTGTATCACATTTTTGGCAAGGCCTGGGGAAATCTCTGAAAATGGAAATACGCATGTCATCCAGTTACCATCCGCAAACTGATGGTCTAACTGAACGCACAAATCAGACAGTGGAACAGTTCCTGCGGTGTTTGCTAACCACCCATGATCAAGAATGGTCAGATATCATTTGGGCCGCTGAATTCGCTTATAACAATTCAAACCATTCTTCAACTGGTATGTCACCCTTTTTCTGTGCTCATGGATTCCACCCAAAAGATATGCTAGGCATAGATAAAAAGGTTTCTGATACACCAGCAGTCACTGATTTTGTAGATAATCTGGTTTCTATCCAACAAAAAGCTCAGCAGCAGCTGGTACATGCAAAAGAAGTTCAGAAGAAATTTGCTGATAAACATCGGACTAAACAGCCCGAATATTCAGTGGGTGACGAAGTATGGTTAGCCACAAAAAATCTAAGACTAAAAGATCATAAGACATTTCGTCCTCGATTCATTGGACCCTTCCCAATAGAAAAAATTGTTAATCCAGTTAGTATGAAGTTGAAACTACCTAGTTCATATCATATCCATCCAGTCTTTCACGTTTCATTACTGAAACCTTATGATCCTGACACTCGAAAGCTTGTTCATCCTCCTGCAATTGAGGTGGAGGGTGATTTGGAATACGAGGTAAAAGCAGTTTTAGACTCCAAAAGGAGAAAAGGCAAATTGTATTACTTGGTGGACTGGAAGGGCTTTGGTCCTGAAGAACGCTCTTGGGAGCCCTTAGAGAACTTAAAAAACTCTCCCAAAATCCTGAAAACATTTCATAATCGATTCCCAGACAAACCAAAGCCAATTCCAATGGTTTTAGGGGGGATTCTACGGGGAGGGTACTGTCATGACACTGTGTTTCCCAAGCCCATGGTAAGCCTAGAACACCCTTCAAGGAAACCCACCCCTGTCCCGTGCACCCAGCACTCCTGTACCTAGAAAGGAAAGAAGGGATTAGTAAGTCAAAGGAACTGTATTAAGAGTTAAAAGTATAATGAAGATTGTCCTATTCAAACTGAAGCTCTTTTGTTTCATGATCGGTTTTGAACTGTTATGTAGCTCTTATGTTTCATGATCGGTTTTGAACTGTCTAAGTAGTATTCTGTGTTGGCAATTAAAGGAAAAGAATAAGACGCGCTTTTAAAATCAACACGCATCTTTTTGGTGCAAGGAAAAAAGACGCGCTTTAAATCTACACGCATCTTTTTGGTGCGCAGTAAAGAATGATGCAATGCTCCGTTTTCGGAGTGCTCGGCGGATTTGGGCGTGGCACGCAGCCGTTCTCCGACGTCCCAGGGTGTGGCTAGACTATAAAAGCCACACCCAGGGTTCCAGAAGGCGCTTGGTCTTCGGAGCATTCTGGAGGCAGCACCTGCATCGGAAGAGCTCGCGTACATCATCGAGGCCCAAGGACTGAGTCAGCCATCCGCTATTAATCGTCGGACAGCCCAGAAACTAAAGCTAAGTACAATTTCTCGTCAAGGCGCCCAACGCTAGGATCCTCAAGACTTTTTGGACATTTTGTAAAATAATGCTTGATGGATATTTCTAATTAACCTTTTGTGAACCGAGTCAAAGACTAATTCAGACATGAGTGTTGTTAATGTTTGAAATATTTGTAGTGCTTGTTACTTTGATGTATAGAAAGTAATTTGTCCTCACAGAATTTTCTGAAGTTTCAGCCGGGATAACAAAGGCTTTAGTAGTGAACTGAAACTACTAATCCTTAATGGAGAAGTCGTGATTAAACCTACAAGCTGGGAAAAGAAGTGAGTAGGATTAATTCAAAGTTGTTTTACAGGGAAAGAGAGTTTTAAGAAAAAGTGCAAATAAGTGTTGTTTCTTTCATAGAATCTTTAAAAATCAAGTCTGGGGGCGGACAAGTCAACCACCTTCAACTGAAAACATCTCAACCCTTGAGCACACATCACGACGACGACTTCCTGGACGCGAAGACCTATCGAGTAGTTCGCAGGTAGGAGACTGCTTTCGAAAAGTCTAGAAAAGAGTTAGAGAAGTAGGATAGGAGGTTAGAATACATTAGGACATCTGCTTAAAACAACTTTCTGGTATATTTTCAGGTCGACTACTAAACAACAAGTAGCGTCAGATCCGGCCTCTCTCCCTGACTGCTACCCAACATCCTAGTGTATTAATAAGGATCACTGGCTGAAAAGGTAGGGTTTTGGGGGATTGGTCCATAGCGTCTCTGCAAAACCGACCAAGCACCTTACAGGTAAGGTTGGAGCTCAGCTCAGGTAAGAGTGCTTGATCATATCTGACACCAACTAACCACCTATCCTCCGGACTCCCCCTCCTCCCCCATCCCTCCTCTAAAAAAAATGCAGCCCGAATCCAAGCCTAAAACCATAGCCTCCCTGTAAGGAGGGAACACAGACTTGTCACGGGCGATGCCCGACTTGGCAGGGCCCCTCTACTCATCCTCCGAGGCGTCCATCCACTCCCCCCTGTACCTTCTCCAGGCCTGCATGATCTTTTCACATTTTCTGGGGCAACCCCTACTGTTATATATGACCTTCTCCGCCTTCTGGCACCAGTCCAAGTCCGCTCCCATTCCTCTATTGTTGGTAGCAGGTCACTCCCCCAGAGACGCACGATATTTCTCTTGGCCACCCTACTCGCAAAGGCCAACCACACCTTTTCTCCCTTGGGCCATGTTACCTCTCCCGTGACTCCTAATATATGCCACCTGGCCTCCAGCGGCACCTCTGCCCCAACCACCTCCTCCATTATGTCTTTCAACCTGACCCAGTAGGAGCGAATTCTGGGGCAGTCCCAGAGGATGTGGAAGAATGTACCCTCGTACCCGCACCCTCTCAGGCAGAAGTGTGATGTCGCGTATCCCATTTTAAATTGTACCGTGCGTGGGGTGTAAGACCTATGGAGTATACGAAGCTGTACCAGACGGAATCTTGCCCGAATCGCTACTACCCTGGGGAACTGTAATGCCTCGCTCCAATCGTCATCCTCTAGTAAGCCCCAATCAGATTCCCATTTTTCCCGCAGTGGCCCGAGTGTATCTGGGAGGTTATTGATTAATTTCTTGTAGGTGAGCGAGATAGCCTTATCAATCATTGGGTCTAGAAGCATCCTGTCTTCGAGCGGGGCGTACTCAGGTAGCTGGTCCCCCTGCGATAAGTGTGAATTTATGGCATGCGCGAATCATTGGTAGTGGAGGAACTCGCCATTCCCCATCTGGAATTCAGACTGCAAAGCCGCGAATTCCACCACTTGTCCCCTCTTCCAGACATCACCCAATAGGTCTATGCCAATGAGGCTCCAGTTATGCAGATCGCGGAGTTTAACTACTTCCCTTAGGAAGTCCCCCTTCCATAGGGGCGTCTGAGCCGTAAGCTTCCTCTCCCAGCCGAGCAACTTCGTCGCCCGCTTCCAGATTTGGACCACCACCGCGGTCTGGCGGGGTAAGGGTAGACTATGCCATGTCCCAGAGTAAAGGGCCGCCAGATAGGTACCCACGCCCATGGCTGCCCGATCCACCCGATACGCCGTTTCCTCCTGAGGGGCAAAAACCCAGCCCTTAACATTGGCCAGCTGAGCCACCCAGTAGTAGAGGCGGATGTCAGGGACCGCCAGTCCCCCATTATAGGGACCGCGCTGCAGCTTACCAAGGGCAATCCGTGGGCAGCCACCGCTAAACAGAAGGGAACGTTGCTCCGCCTCTACCGTTTTAAAAACCTGGCCCGGGATCGAAAAGGGGGAGCTCTGCATCACGTATAGCAGGCGTGGCAGGGCCATCATTTTGAAGAGTACCGCTCTCCCCATAAGGGAGACTGGAAGGTTGCGTCAGTGTTGCACGTCGCCGTGCAAGCGGTCAAGTTGTGGCTGTACATTGAGTCGGAGGAACTCCGAGGCCGTCGGCGTAATCCATATCCCGAGGTAGCGAAACGCCTCCTGCCACACCAGGCCCTCACATCCTACCACCACGGGCGGTTGGGGTCCCATCAAATCATAGCCGAGGGATTTACTCCAGTTGATCTGGTTTCCGGAGTATTCCCCGAAAGTACGTAGTTTAGTCATGAGACGCTGGATCGATTCCGCCGGCCTCCAGGTGTATAGTAGGATGTCGTCGGCGTTGAGCGAGATACGCTCTTCCCAACCACCATCCATTGCTATCCCCCACGCCCCCGGGTCCGTCCTCACCCAGTGTTCCATCGTCTCCAGTGCCAGGGCAAAGAGGGTCGGGGACAGGTGGCAACCCTGTCTCGTGCCACGTCCCAGTCGGAACTCACGAGACGTGGCCCCATTCACTCAGACTCACGCCAGTAATTCCGCATACAGCAGTTTCACCCACGAACAGAAGTTCGGTCCGAAACCCAGTTTCTCCAGTATGGCATATATATAGCACGATTCGACACCGTCGAAGGCCATATTGGCGTCAAGGGAGAGCAAGGAAGCCGGAGCTCCCGCCGGTACGATGACTGTCTGTAGGACCCCAAACAGCCGGCGCAGGTTAAGTCTTGTGTTCCGGTGGGGCATGAAGCCCGACTGGTCCGGGTGGACCAGCGACTGGATCACCACCCCCAGGCGCGTAGCTAGGATCTTTCCAAGGACCTTTGTCTCGTAGTTTAGGAGGGAGATAGGCCTGTAGGCGCTACAGACACCACGTGGTTTCCCCGCTTTGTGGATCACCACGATCGTGGCCAAGCGCAAATTCCGCGGAAGGTGACCCACGTCACACGCCTCAAGGAGCATATTGCATAGATGCGATGCAATGTGGCTGGCCACACAGCTAAATGCCTCCGCCGGAAACCCGTTGGGTCCCGGGGCCTTCCCCGTCTGTAAATCCCCTATGGCCTCTTCTACTTCCTTGACTGTGACTTCGGCCTCCAGCACATCCCTGTCCACCGTCTCCAGGACCGGAAGTTGCAAGGGGTCAAGAAAGTCACAACAGTCTTGGCCATTACGAGACGTGTGGGAGCGGTAGACCTCTTCATAATAGCGCTCAAAGTCCTCTGCTATGGCCCTACTTGTGGTACTCACCGATCCATTCGGGTGCTCTATATTTGGTACCCAGCTACGGTCCCGGTCTCTCCTTTCCAACCAGGCGATCATTCTGTTCGCCTTGTCACCCATGTCATACGCTCTGCGCTGGGTGGCTAGTGCGTGCGCCCGTGCTTGGTCCGTCTGGAGATCCCTCACTTCTTTGCTGAGCAGGCGCGCCCTATGCAGTCTAACTCGGTCTTGGTCCGTGGTGAGCCCTGTCTCATTGTTCAGAGCCATAATCTCCGCCTCTAAACGTTCCACCTGTGCATACTTATCTTTACGCCTCCGCCCTACTTCGGCCTGTACAAAATCTCTTGCCACAGTTTTATATGCCTCCCACACTATCCCGTGGGATTCCACGGAGCCTCCGTTCTCAGTAAAATATTGATCCACTCTCTCCCCAAAGCGCTCTTGAAAGTCCTTATCTTTAAAGAGAAAAGAGTCAAGCTTAGGGGAGACGCTCCAGTCCCGGGTGGGACCTAACAACTGGATGGATGGATGGTCTGAAATTCCTCGGGCATGAAGGTGTCCATCTCGGAACAGGTTCATGCTATCTGCGCGCGTGAAAATATAGTCAATCCTAGAGGAGGACTCATGGGCCACCGATAGGTGCGTGTACTGTCTGAGGTGCGGGGTGTGTGCTCGCCATAGATCAAGGAGACTCATTGCTTGCGTAAAGTCCCTGAGGTGGCGAGTCCCCCCCCACCCACCAAGGGCGACGACCTATCCAAGTCTCTGGCCATTACATCATTCATATCTCCGCCCAGTATTAACGTCTCCGGAGGCAAGTCCAGCAGCAACCGCCCGACATCTGGAGGCGCAGGCCGCAGGGCGCCAATGGCGTCACCGGCCATCAAGTCCACTCACTGGGGGTGCAGGCAGGTCGCCTCCCAGTTCCACAGCCGCCGCTGCCCGGGCCCAGTCCACACTTAAATCCGGGCGGTAGAAGGTGCCGCAATCCGTGGTCCGGCGGTTCCCAGTATCGAGCGCCGCCTCCAACCGCCGTTCAGCGCTCCCGCCTCACGCCTCTCTTCACGCAAGGCCGATGCTCCGCCGCTGGTTCTGCGAAGCAAGGGCCGCGGTCGGCCTCAAAACTCCGAGTCCCGGAACCCCCGGCACCCGGGCTCGGTTTCTCCCCGGGGAGGGAACAGCAAGCGTCGGAGGAGAAGGTCTCCTCGATTCCGGCGTCAGATGCCGCGCATTCAGCGGATCAATGTCGGATATTGGGGGTTGATAGGATCGCCTCCGGAGCGCCTCAAGATTAGGCGTCCATTTTGGTCGCTGCCAGACCACGCCCCCTATTTCATCTGTTTTTAATGATTTGATTATCTCTTTCCTTTTTTAAAATTGTATTGAACTGTAAGCTTTTATGATTCTCTGTCTGAATCGAACAAAGTTGAATTGATCCTTTCTTTGCCTAACCATTTGGAACACAATTAACCACCTGTTTTAGAGTTTCATCCTGAACTACTGCCACCATCCATGCTTAAATGAAGCATACTGTAGCTTGTTCTGCCCCAATGGCTGCTATAATACAATTTTCCACCTCTTCATTTTCAGACCTCCCCTCACCTTTAGTTAAAGAGACATGGGATAAAATGTCTGCCCTTGAATTTTTATACCGGAAATAAAGTGTACCTGGAAGTTATACTGTAGCAGCTTGGTGGCTAATCTAGAAATAGGGGTAGAGTGTTAACATTTTCAGCATATAAAATAAACACAAAAAGTCTGAGGTCAGTGCACAGTACAAACCTGTTTATCTGAAAGTACCACTTAAACATTTCAATCACCCAGTAATATGCCAATAGTTCCTTTTCTATAACTGAATGGTGAAATTCACCATTTTCTAAAACTCGTGAGCTAAAACTGATGGTAACCTCATCACCGCCTCTCAATTATTGTGTAAGTACAGCTCCCAGAACATAGTGGCATAATCTGTTATTGAATATGGCTGACCCAGGTCATAAGATTGAAATTTTTTAGCACTGGTCTTTTCACCTTTCACCCAATCAAAAGTGGACTGAAATTGTTAATTCAATTGAAACAACATGCTCTTTGCAATGGGCATTTAATTCTAGTAGCTTACTCAAGCAGGAACTTTTAAAAGAAGTTGCACAATCCAATAAGAGATTTGAGCTCATTCTTGTCCTTTAGAAGATAACCTCCTGTTACTTCATTGACTAGACCTCAAAGCGTTTAATGACATCATTAGATATACCATATTCCAAGACTTCCACCTCTTTTTTCAAGAATTGTTTTTTACTAGCACGCCATGGTTCTGCAAACATACTCAAGACGTTATGGTGTTATGTTCCGCCATGTCTTTAGCAAATATGAAACATTGCCCTTGAACTTTTCTATTCCATGTATACCTTTCAATATATGTGACATAGTCTATGGAAATACGGAGGCTGCTGATGCCAAACTAAAAGGTATTTGGCAGAACTGAATGGCACCAGTGTGTAAGCTGTATATTGTGAGATGCCTAGACTCTTGTTCTAATCTAATTTTACCTGGTGATATATAGTCTCTAAATCAATTTTTGATAACAACACAGCATCCGCAGAAATTCTAAGAGGTCCCTTGTTTTGGTTACAGGATGATCATCAACTCATATCACCTTGTTGAGACTATGCAAGTCGATGCAAATCTTCCTTTCACCGCAGCGTACATGTGTAACTATGAGAAGGTGGCCTGATATGCAGTGCTCACTATTCTAGTGAACACTATGTATCAGTCCAGCAACCCTTATTGATGATTGGTTGTAAGTCAACCTTATAGACCAGCTATCCTAGTAGCGTGGATACGAGCAGTCTAAGGCTAAAGACTCGAGAGGGCGTGTTAAGCCAGCTGTTATACCACATATACCCCTTGAACACCAAGTGAAAGGACACCACACAAGTGTTATGAAAATAAACAGTTATTTATTAAGAATCACAACAGCCCTGTACTCTTTATGAGGACAGGGTACTAAGCACAAACCAAAACTCTTACAAAAATACTTAAGTTAGCACAGTATATACAAATGCCCGAGGGGCACGGAAAACCATATACTCAGAAAGTGGAATGTGAAATTACTAGCAGGTAAGTACAGTACTAATAGGCTTTGGAATCGCTAGGACTTGACTATAGAATCGTTAGATTACTTCTAGGAGACCCAGGGGACTCGGGTGCAGTGTGTGCACTCTCACGCGAGATGCGGGACAAAGTCTATGGTAGCTAGGAATTGCAAAGTTAGTGTTCTCGGGCAAACCCGACCTGGTAGGAGGAAAACGAAAGTGGATTCTGACCCTTGGATAGTGAGGCTATGCTGGGGCACCGAAATGCCGAAGTTACCTAGCCCAGGGGCTGCAGCTGCATAGGACTCAAAGGACGTCGGGAATCCTCGTAGACGGACCAGGAGCCTGGAAGAAAGAAGTTGCTGGCAGGCGACCAGTGAAGAAAGTTCGGTGGATCCAAGCCTGGATCGATGGAAGATGACACCTGAAAGCAGAAGGGACCAAGTTCGAGACTACTAGCCAGTAGTCAGTGGGCACCAGGAGGGCACCGGATGGTAGCCACCTCGACTAGGCGAGTGGGTGACGCTGTGCTCGGAGATCTCACGGACCAGGAGGCGTTGTCGGCGACCAGGATGGAGGAGCGAGCTGTCCCACGAAGATAGAAGCTGTCGGCGTCGCTGGACCCAGGATTGGGCAACAAAGCCTTGGCAAATTCAAGCCCACGCGGTGGACCTAAAATGGCGTCTGGAGTGGACCAGGAGGGTCCGGGGTGCCTCTCTTGAAGAAGGAAGCAAGGGCCAGTCTGGAGCAACCAGACCAGCAGCAGTGATGTCGTCGGGCGTCGTGAAGAAGGCCACAAGCCAGCCGGCTAGTAGCCACACAGCGCGGTGAGCACGCAAAAGCAGAAGGGCCCCACGCAGATCGTGGAGATGCTGGAGGGCTGATCTTCGGTGCTGGAGCTGCTCAGGGTTGGGGCTTCTCGGACCCCAAAGCACTCACCAGTGGAAGACTCGGTGGGCTTGTTAGAAAGAAGTCGTGCAGTCTTGGCGATCGTCGGTCCCTCGAGGTCTCGTCGCACTCACGGTTCTCAGCTTTGCTGTAGAGGTGAGTAGAGGTCAGAGGTGCCAGGGAAGCCGGGTCTCGTCGAGCTTGGTCGTCGGATTCGTGAAGAAGGACTTGCAGCAGACCGCAGTGTTCTTAGGATGGTGCCCGCTTGATGCAGGGTGACTACTCCTTAGCCACAAGGGAGAATCTTGAAGAAGGAAATCTTGAAGTCCTTTCGCAGAAAGTCGTGTCTTGATTCCAAAGATGATCTAATTTGAACAGGGGGCCCGCTCCCATCTTTATACTAAAAAAGGGGGCTGACCCGGTGACTAGGTCCTGCCTATGGGTGGGACTAGGAGGGGGGTGGTTACACCCCTCTGCCATGCCGGACTTTCCCCAGGCCAGGGGCTGGTGTGCCCCTGGAACTGGTTCTGACCGGCCTATGCGTAGTGAGCACCGGGGTGCCACTCAGCAGTCACCTTCCTGAAAAGCCCTGCCTACCCAGGATACACAAAAGCATGTCTGGGACGGTGCTAGCACCGCCCCGGACAGGAAACCCTTTGTCCAGGCCTCCCTCGCTGGAGGGACTCCCAGCAGCAGGAGGTCAGACTCGTGTCTGTGGTGGCAGCATCCATTTTGTGGAGCTGAGGCTTCAGTTAACTTTAACCGGGGTTCACAGTTACATACATGTCGTGTCCCTCTAGAAGGGTGGAATGCTAACCCCGTCGCCAGAATTGGCGAGGGGTTAGTATTCCAATTCGTATGACACCTTACTCGACATGTTTTGATAAAGCAATACCAAAGTTAGCATTTAACCGCGAGGATTATAATGCACTTAAGAGTATATGGTATGCGATATCATAGAACAGCTATTAGGACTTGGTTCCGCAAGCTGCAGACAGGCTCAGCTCATGCCAGAGCACCATCTCACACGATTCCAAGCACTCTGCCTTCAGGATTGTCAAGGCCTGCCATAGGAGTGACTGATAGGAATCTGTGTGTCCATTTTAGGGTTAGGTATAGGTATACTACACCTACAGCAAAGGGTGTTTACACGACTTTGCCCCAGCTGTCATGCAGCCAGTTGTGTCAAATTTAGGAGGCCAGCCAGGGGTGGCATAATACATGCTGCAGCCCCTGGCAGCCCTGGGTACACCTATGCCCTGAGTTACAGGGTCTGATAAGGTGGCCCAGTACCAATTGGTAAATGCACCTAGGGTACATGTGGTAATTTAGAAAGAGAACAGCCAGGCTGTGGGTCTGATTGGCAGGCCCACAGCCAGAGAAAGTCGTAAACCAGTGAAACAAAAGCAAAAAAAATCTGGGTGATCATAGGATTGCAGACCCTACTCTCCTACATGACCCCCCCCCAAACTTTGGGACAATAAGCTAACCTTGACCAGGTGAGTCTTCTTGTTCTAAGTGGAAATATCTGGAGAGCCCATCGGCATTGCCATGATCAGTACCAGGTCTATGTTCCACTGTAAAGTCCATCCCCTGTAGGGAAATGGACCACCTAAGCAGTTTGGGGTTTTCACCCTTCATCTGATTTAGCCACAAGAGGGGCTTATGGTCGGTCTGAATCTTGAAGTGAGTGCCAAACAAGTATGGCCTCAGCTTCTTCAGGGCCCAAACCACAGCAAAGGCCTCCCTCTCAAAAGCTGACCAATTCTTCTCTCTGGGGGTCAGCCTTCTGCTTATAAAAGCAATGGGCTGGTCTTGACCATCAAAATTCAGCTGAGATAGAACAGCTCCTACACCCAACTCAGAAGCATCTGTTTGGACAATGAATGGTTTGGAGTAGTCTGGACTCTTAAGGATAGGTGCTGTGCACATGGCCTGCTTTAGGTCATCGAATGCTTTTTGACAGCCTGCTGTCCACTGAACTTTTTTTGGCATTTTCTTACTTGTCAGTTCATTTAATGGAGTCACAATTGATCCATAGTTCCTGACAAATTTTCTGTAGTAACCAGTCAGGCCCAAGAAAGCTCGAACCTGAGTCTGGGTGGTTGGAGGAGCCCAGTCCCTGATTGACTGTATTTTGCTCTCCAGTGGCTGAACCTGGCCTCCACCTACAAGGTGGCCCAGGTATACAACCTGTGTCTGCCCTATCTGGCACTTGGTGGCCTTGATAGTGAGGCCTGCTGCTTGCAGAGCCTCTAACACTTTCCTCAGGTGGACCAGGTGATCCTCCCAGGTGGAGCTAAAGACAGCAATATCATCTAGATATGCTGCACAGAAGTCATCCAGCCCAGTAAGGACTTGATTCACCAACCTTTGGAAGGTGGCAGGTGCATTTTTCAGACCAAAGGGCATTACCACAAATTGATAATGCCCACCAGGGGTTGAAAATGCTGTCTTGGGCTTGGCATCCTCAGCTAACCTGATTTGCCATTACCCAGCTGTTAAGTCAAATGTGCTTAAGTAGTTGGCAGAAGCCAATCTATCTATCAGCTCATCTGCCCTTGGTATTGGGTGGGCATCAGTCTTAGTGACTGCATTGAGACCCCTGTAGTCTACGCAAAACCTCATCTCTCTCTTACCATCCTGGGTGTGAGGTTTTGGCACTAGAACTACTGGACTAGCCCAAGGGCTATCTGAGGGTTCAATGACTCCCAACTCCAACATTTTCTGCACTTCAGTTTTTATGCAGTCTCTAACATGATCAGGCTGCCTGTAGATTTTACTCTTAACTGGCAGACTGTCACCAGTGTCAACCTCATGGGTACACCAATTGGTCTGACTGGGTGTCAGAGAAAACATATGTCTGAAAGACTGAAGAACCTGTTTACAGTCTTTCTGTTGATGCTCAGAGAGGCTGCCACAAAAGACAACACCATCTACTGACCCATCATCAGGATTCTGAGTGAGCAGGTCTGGGAGAGGGTCACTCTCTTCCTCCTGTCCCTCATCTATGGCCATGAGCAAGCTCATGTCCTTCCTGTCGACATATGCTTTGAGCCTGTTGACATGGAGCACCCTGTGGGGGCTCCTGGGAGTTCCAAGGTCCACCAGGTAGGTGACCTCTCCCTTTTGCTCAAGAATTGTGTGGGGCCCAGACCATTTGTCTTTGAGTGCTGCTGGGGCCACTGGCTCCAACACCCACACCTTCTGTCCAGGCTGATAAACAGTCAGGACAGCCTTTTGGTCATGCCAAGCTTTTTGAAGTTCTTGACTGGCCTTAAGGTTTTCTGATGCCTTCTCCATATACTCAGCCATCCTGGAGCGGAGACCAAGTACATAGTCCACTACGCTGGTTGCAGGCTTTTTGAGAGGTCTCTCCCATCCTTCCTTCACCAAACACAGGGGGCCTCTCACAGGATGCCCATACAAAAGTTCAAAAGGGCTGTAGCCAACCCCCTTTTGTGGGACCTCTCTGTAAGCAAACAGAAGGCAGGGAATCAGGACATCCCATCTACGCCTGAGCTTTTCAGGTAGTCCATGAATCATCCCTTTTAGGGTCCTGTTGAACCTTTCAACAAGCCCATTGCATTGTGGATGATAGGGTGTAGTGAATTTGTAATTGACACCACATTCCTTCCACATAGCAGTTAAGTAGCTTGACATGAAGTTTGCACCTCTGTCAGAGACAACCTCCTTAGGGAAGCCCACTCTGGAGAACACTCCAACTAGGGCCCTTGCCACCACAGGGGCTGTGGTGGTCCTAAGTGGAATAGCTTCAGGATACCTGGTGGCATGATCCACTACCACCAGTATAAACTTGTGCCCTGATGCTGTCTGGGGTTCCATTGGACCAACAATGTCAATCCCCACTCTTTCAAAGGGCACCCCCACCACAGGCATTGGTATAAGGGGGGCCTTTGTTGTGCCACCTGACTTACCACTGGCTTGGCAAGTGACACAGGAGCGACAAAACTCCTTGGTATCCTCATTCATGTGAGGCCAGTGAAAGTGTGAGACAAGCCTGTCCCAAGTCTTTGTCTGGCCTAAGTGACCTGCTAAGGGAATCTCATGGGCCAAGGTAAGTAGGAAACCTCTCTGAGACAAGGGTACAACCAGCCTCCTGGTCATGCCAGGCTTGGGGTCTCTTGACTCAGTGTACAGGCGTCCATCTTCCCAGTATACCTTGTGGGTACCTGTGGCGTTCCCAGCAGCCTCAGCAGCAGCCTGCTGTCTGAGGGGTTCAAGAGAAGGTAGCTTAACTGGTCCTTCCCCAGGTCTTCCCTTGAGGGTTCCCCTGAACCCAAGAATTCAACTTGATCAAGTTCAAACTCTCTGGGCTCAGTTTCCCTCAATTCCTGTAGGTCAGCCTCCTCTGAGACTTGATCCTCAACCTGGGGCAAGAGGGAAGGCACAGCCTTAACCCTACTGCTCTTCTTCTTGGGAGGTGTCTGGTCCATTGTTCCAGGATCCAGCACCTGTTCAGTGGGGCATTTCCTGACCTGTGACCTGGTCACAGCAAACACATGTGCTGGCAAGCCTAACATTTCCATGTGAGTCCTCTGCTCCACTTCTGACCATTGTGATGACTCCAAATCATTGCCCAACAAACAATCCACTGGGAGGTCTGAACTAACTACAACCTTCTTTTGGCCAGTTACCCCTCCCCAGGAGAAAGCTACAATTGCCATACTGTGATTGGTAGTGACATTGCTTGCATTGGTCACCAGGAATTCTGTACCTGGCATGATCTGTCCAGGGTCCACAAAGTTAGGTGTCACCATTGTGACACTGGCACAAGTGTCCCTATAGGCCTGAGCCATTTTTCCATTAATGAAACGTGTCTGTCTGTATTTGCCCAAAGTATTGGGACTTATGTCAGGGGACATGTCCATATCCCCTGTACTGACAAGGACAGCCTGAGTGAGTGTACCAACTAAGTTGTCACACCCCTCAGAACCCAGGGTTAACCCTACTAAACCCTTGGGAGGTGCACTACCACTGCTGGCTGTACTAGGGGGCACAGGTGCCTTAGGGGCTGCAGTGGCAGGAGTCTGCCCTCCTCCTTTCTTGGTGCACTCACTAAACCAGTGAGTTTTACTTTTGCAGTATTGGCACCACCTTTTAGATTGGCCTTCTTGGTTTTTCTTCTTCTGGGGAGCCTGACCCCCACCCTCTTTGGGTTGTTGGGGACCTGTCGAAGACTTCTGGTCGTTTTGTTCCCCCTTTGAATCTTTACCCTTCTGGTCTGCTTTCTTCTGACCACCTTGATTCTGGCCCTGGTTCTGTTTAACTCTTGTTCTAACCCATCTGTCTGCCTTCTTTCCCAATTCTTGGGGAGAGGTCAGATCTGAGTCAACAAGATGCTGATGCAACAACTGGTTCTGACAATTGTTTAAAATTTGTTCTCTCATCATCAAATTGTACAATCCTTTATAATCAGTAACCTTACTGCCCAGCAACCAGCCCTCAAAAGTCTTAGTGGCACAATCTACAAAGTCAGACCAATCTTGAGACTGAGTTTTCTGGGTATCCCTGAACAGCACCCTGTACTGCTCAGTGGTTAGGCCAAACCCTTCAACCAGTGTATTTTTCAAGACTTGGTAATTGTTAGCATCCTCTACTCTTGTAGTGAGGAGCTTGTCTCTACCTTTACCTTCAAAGGAGAGCCACAAGATAGCTGCCCACTGACTCTGGGGAACACCTTGCACAGTGCAGGCCCTCTCCAAAGCAGTAATCCATTTGTGGATGTCATCCCCTTGTTTAAAGGGGGGCACTATCTTACCTAGGTGTTTTGTATCAAAACTCCTTTCCCTATTGCTAGGTACAATGCTGCCACCAGTGGGGACTACCCCACTTAACTGTTGCTCTCTAGCAAAGGCAAGCCTTCCTTTGGCATGGGCAAGTTCTTCCCTTTCAATCCTCAGATTGGCTGCCCTTTCTTTAGCTTCATACACTCTCCTCTGAGGGGAAGTCATCCCTCTTTGAGAAGAGTTGTGAGAGCCATTGGTTTGAAGGGATCTGCCAGAGCCTCTTGATAGAGATCTGGCTCGTCCATTCCCAATGTTAAGCTGACCGGATAGTGGCCCCAGGGGTCCCCCAGTACCACTGTCATGTTTGCTTAAGTTGGACCTGGTTAGTCTACCGACTTCTACCTGTCCCTTGTCTGCCTCATCCGCAGAGGGATCCTCATCCTCATCCCCCTCCACATCTTCGTTCTCAGTTGAGAGGTGGATTAGGTCAGGATCTCCTCTGGTTCCCTCAAGGGGAGGCATGCCTCCTTCTGGATTAGAAGGGCTAAGAAGTCTCTCAGCCTTTCTGGCATCATAAGTCTCTAGGAGACCAATCAGAAAGGAGGTGGTGGGGTTAGCCCCTTGCTTAATCTTCCTAGAGGTACACACTTGTCGTAACTCATGGAAGCTAAGCACAGTATATCTGGAAGGAATGACCTGTGGAGGGTCAACTGATACAAGGGGAGACTCAGAGTTTCCTCCTTTGTCTGACATACTATTTCTAGTGTGGTGTAAGTGATGCACCTACCTACACTATGTGTTTACCTACTGATCCCTTGCTAAGAGTTGCAGCCAAGGTGTGCTAAGCCTTGAGGAGCTGCAACAGCTGGTTCAGTAGAACTCAGAGTATTCTAAGCTTAGTTATATGTACTAACAGTACTTATGTGATCTTTCAACAAGATATTCTTAGGATACGTGTGGTAAAACAACAGCAAGCTCAAATCCCACCGCTGCCACCAATGTGAGAAGGTGGCCTGATATGCAGTGCTCACTATTCTAGTGAACACTATGTATCAGTCCAGCAACCCTTATTGATGATTGGTTGTAAGTCAACCTTATAGACCAGCTATCCTAGTAGCGTGGATACGAGCAGTCTAAGGCTAAAGACTCGAGAGGGCGTGTTAAGCCAGCTGTTATACCACATATACCCCTTGAACACCAAGTGAAAGGACACCACACAAGTGTTATGAAAATAAACAGTTATTTATTAAGAATCACAACAGCCCTGTACTCTTTATGAGGACAGGGTACTAAGCACAAACCAAAACTCTTACAAAAATACTTAAGTTAGCACAGTATATACAAATGCCCGAGGGGCACGGAAAACCATATACTCAGAAAGTGGAATGTGAAATTACTAGCAGGTAAGTACAGTACTAATAGGCTTTGGAATCGCTAGGACTTGACTATAGAATCGTTAGATTACTTCTAGGAGACCCAGGGGACTCGGGTGCAGTGTGTGCACTCTCACGCGAGATGCAGGACAAAGTCTATGGTAGCTAGGAATTGCAAAGTTAGTGTTCTCGGGCAAACCCGACCTGGTAGGAGGAAAACGAAAGTGGATTCTGACCCTTGGATAGTGAGGCTATGCTGGGGCACCGAAATGCCGAAGTTACCTAGCCCAGGGGCTGCAGCTGCATAGGACTCAAAGGACGTCGGGAATCCTCGTAGACGGACCAGGAGCCTGGAAGAAAGAAGTTGCTGGCAGGCGACCAGTGAAGAAAGTTCGGTGGATCCAAGCCAGGATCGATGGAAGATGACACCTGAAAGCAGAGGGGACCAAGTTCGAGACTACTAGCCAGTAGTCAGTGGGCACCAGGAGGGCACCGGATGGTAGCCACCTCGACTAGGCGAGTGGGTGACGCTGTGCTCGGAGATCTCACGGACCAGGAGGCGTTGTCGGCGACCAGGATGGAGGAGCGAGCTGTCCCACGAAGATAGAAGCTGTCGGCGTCGCTGGACCCAGGATTGGGCAACAAAGCTTTGGCAAATTCAAGCCCACGCGGTGGACCTAAAATGTCGTCTGGAGTGGACCAGGAGGGTCCGGGGTGCCTCTCTTGAAGAAGGAAGCAAGGGCCAGTCTGGAGCAACCAGACCAGCAGCAGTGATGTCGTCGGGCGTCGTGAAGAAGGCCACAAGCCAGCCGGCTAGTAGCCACACAGCGCGGTGAGCACGCAAAAGCAGAAGGGCCCCACGCAGATCGTGGAGATGCTGGAGGGCTGATCTTCGGTGCTGGAGCTGATCAGGGTTGGGGCTTCTCGGACCCCAAAGCACTCACCAGTGGAAGACTCGGTGGGCTTGTTACAAAGAAGTCGTGCAGTCTTGGCGATCGTCGGTCCCTCGAGGTCTCGTCGCACTCACGGTTCTCAGCTTTGCTGTAGAGGTGAGTAGAGGTCAGAGGTGCCAGGGAAGCCGGGTCTCGTCGAGCTGGGTCGTCGGATTCGTGAAGAAGGACTTGCAGCAGACCGCAGTGTTCTTAGGATGGTGCCCGTTTGATGCAGGGTGACTACTCCTTAGCCACAAGGGAGAATCTTGAAGAAGGAAATCTTGAAGTCCTTTCGCAGAAAGTCGTGTCTTGATTCCAAAGATGATCTAATTTGAACAGGGGGCCCGCTCCCATCTTTATACTAAAAAAGGGGGCTGACCCGGTGACTAGGTCCTGCCTATGGGTGGGACTAGGAGGGGGGTGGTTATACCCCTCTGCCATGCCGGACTTTCCCCAGGCCAGGGGCACACCAGACCTGGTTCTGACCGGCCTATGCGTAGTGAGCACTGGGGTGCCACTCAGCAGTCACCTTCCTGAAAAGCCCTGCCTACCCAGGATACACAAAACCATGTCTGGGACGGTGCTAGCACCGCCCCGGACAGGAAACCCTTTGTCCAGGCCTCCCTCGCTGGAAGGACTCCCAGCAGCAGGAGGTCAGACTCGTGTCTGTGGTGGCAGCATCCATTTTGTGGAGCTGAGGCTTCAGTTAACTTTAACCGGGGTTCACAGTTACATACATGTCGTGTCCCTCTAGAAGGGTGGAATGCTAACCCCGTCACCAGAATTGGCGAGGGTTAGTATTCCAATTCGTATGACACCTTACTCGACATGTTTTGATAAAGCAATACCAAAGTTAGCATTTAACCGCGAGGATTATAATGCACTTAAGAGTATATGGTATGCGATATCATAGAACAGCTATTAGGACTTGGTTCCGCAAGCTGCAGACAGGCTCAGCTCATGCCAGAGCACCATCTCACACGATTCCAAGCACTCTGCCTTCAGTATTGTCAAGGCCTGCCATAGGAGTGACTGATAGGAATCTGTGTGTCCATTTTAGGGTTAGGTATAGGTATACTACACCTACAGCAAAGGGTGTTTACACGACTTTGCCCCAGCTGTCATGCAGCCAGTTGTGTCAAATTTAGGAGGCCAGCCAGGGGTGGCATAATACATGCTGCAGCCCCTGGCAGCCCTGGGTACACCTATGCCCTGAGTTACAGGGTCTGATAAGGTGGCCCAGTACCAATTGGTAAATGCACCTAGGGTACATGTGGTAATTTAGAAAGAGAACAGCCAGGCTGTGGGTCTGATTGGCAGGCCCACAGCCAGAGAAAGTCGTAAACCAGTGAAACAAAAGCAAAAAAATCTGGGTGATCATAGGATTGCAGACCCTACTCTCCTACAGTAACCACATATGAGATAGCCAGGGGATGTTCTCAACTTGTTCAATATTGCCACTTTCACACATTTTACTCAACTCTTTCTCTAGATAAGGCATCAATATAGAATGTACACTCCTCAACCTATGTTTAACAGATACAGTCTTGTTGTTACTTCTGATGAAATGTCTACAACTCCTAATTTTACCCAAATTAAATGTAAATGTCATGGTACTTAGAGCGCACTGTCACCAGACGGTCACCTTGCGGTGTCGCCTATTCAGCTTCCTGGCGCTGATACTCATACCGCTGTGGAACCCTTACAGGCTTTCCCTGTGAAGTGTCCACTCCTCGGCACCCCCAGGGTGAAGCCAGGCATCCTTAGCGCTGTTGGGGCCGGTGTGGAGGCTAAGCAAGCTATTGCCCAGAGTTGCAGCTTGGGGCCCGTGTTTAGAATAGGCACAGAGGCGAGAATTAACAGGTCCGAGGAAATTGAGCCCGAGACCCTGCTGAGGCGGGAATCGAACCCTGGTCCCTGGCCAGAACTCTGCATCGGGGTCTGCCGCTCTAACCATTGAGCCACACTCCTCCACATTATCCCAGAACACTCCAGGAAATTTCTCCATGAGGTTGTCCTGTGCTGATTGTTCGTTGATGATAAATACTTGCTCTTTGACGAGGCCGATTCCGATCTGGAAAAAAAAACTGCCGTACGATTCGTATTCGTAGCCGAATCCATACGAATGGGAAAGTACCGTCCGACCTGTCTAGTACGATTCCTATCCGTCGAGTACCGTACGAAAATCATCGACCCGTACGAATCAAAGTCGGAGGCCCGTACAAATTTGAGTCGGAAATCCTTTTGTACGACTAGTAAACATGCTGTACTACCACACTAGTACGATCCGGTGCGGAAAGCCTGTACGCGATTCGTACGGACCAAAGTAGTCGTGCATGAAGATTGATTCCTACGGAAACATCTCCTCACAGCAAGCGGCAGCGACACATAGCAACAGTGTACCCCTCGATGAAGCGTACGCGCCCCCCCTCAACGGCCCGTACAAGTCACCCGCACGCACACCCGCCCTCAAGCGAACGCGAACCCCCCACACCCCCAACGGCCCGTACAAGTCACCCGCACGCACAAACACCACACGCACACACCCGATTCAGCGAACGAGAACCCCCCACCCTCCCAACGGCCCGTACAAGTCACCCGCACCCACAAACACCACACGCACACCCCCCCTCAAGCGAACGCGAACCCCCCACCCCCCAACGGCCCATACAAGTCACCCGCATGCACAAACACCACACGCACACCCTCCCCCAAGCGAACGCAAACCCCCCCAACAGCTTGTACAAGTCACCCACACGCACAAACACCACACGCACACACCCCGATCAAGCGAACGCGAACCCCCCCCTCCAACGGCCCGTACAAGTCACCCGCATGCACAAACACCACACGCACACCCCCCTCAAGCGAACGCGAACCCCCCACTCCCCCAACGGCCCGTACAAGTCACCCGCACACACAAACACCACACGCACACCCCCCCTGAAGCGAACGCAAACCCCCCACACCCCCAATGGCCCATACAAGTCACCCGCATGCACAAAAACCACACGCACACCCCCCCTCAAGCGAACGCGAACCCCCCACACCCCCAACGGCCCGTACAAGTCACCCGCATGCACAAACACTACCCGCACACCCCCCCTCAAGCGAACGCAAACCCCCCACACCCCCAACGGCCCGTACAAGTCACCTGCACACACAAACATCACACGCACACACCCCAATCAAGCCAATGCAAACTCCCCCTCCAACGGCCTGTACAAGTCACCCGCACGCACAAACACCACACGCACACCCCCCCTCAACCAAACGCAAACCCCCCACACCGCCAACGGCCTGTACAAGTCACAAACACCACACGCACACCCGCCTCAAGGGAACGTGAACCCCCCACACCCCCAATGGCCCGTACAAGTCACCCGCACGCACAAACATCACACGCACACCCCCCCTCAAGCGAACGCGAACCCTCCACACCCCCAACGGCCCGTACAAATCACCCGCAGGCACAAACACCACACACACACCCCCCCTCAAGCAAACGCGAACCCCCCACACCCCCAACGGCCCATGCAAGTCACCCGCATGCACAAACACCACACGCACACACCCCGATCAAGCGAACGCGAACCCCCCCCAACGGCCCATACAAGTCACCCGCACGCACAAACACCACACGCACACATCACGCAAAACACTAAACATGCACGAGGACTATTGAAACGAGTCGCACAACACCACTAAACATGTCTACTGTGTACACACTATTGACAAACAAACGTCTGTCCACATCCAAACAGCCAAACAGAGGGCACAAGTCACACCCACCCCATATAACACACACACCACCAATTCAAACTAAGCCACACCCACAAATGGACCAATAAAAGGGTACACACATACAACCCAACATCCATTGCAGCATAGCAACATGCAAAAAGAAGAGCCTGCCAGCACTTCACCAACTGCACCCATTAACCTGCACACATACAACCCATCACATCTACACCCACACCATCCCCTTCACAATCAGATCCACACACCCTCTTACATACACACAATCACCCTCTCAATCACATACACCCCACACTATGACCACACAAAAGAATCCAAAGTTCACTAACCCGGAAAATGAGATCCTTACAGATGAAGTCATCCGAGTCGAGCCGCAGCTGTTTGGCGTATTGGTCAGACAGACCAGCATGGCTGACAAAACTCGCATGTGGGAGAGGATCGTAGACAAGGTCAATGCTGTTGCACCCATCAGGCGCACCAGGCAGGAATGCCAGTCCAGGTGGTATGATCTGCGGAGGCTGGTCAAGAAGAAGATGGACCAGGACTACGCCGCTGCACACTACACTGGCGGTGGTGGTCCCCGCAGACCTCCTGTATACCATCTCTGGGAGGAGAAAGTCATGACCCTGCTGCCACCGGTGGGAATACACGGAATAGAAGGAGTCATTGAGCCTGGTGAGTACACAACAAACACATGTAACATGATTGAACTTACTACAGTGCCCAGCAGTATGGGGGTGGGTGGCCATGAGTCACAGCAGTGACAAACTGTATGGGGGAAGTTGCAAGGGGGAGGCTGAAAGGGTCGAAGGTGTAGGGTAGGAGGCTGCTCTCATCCCATATGTCCCAGGTACACACACAAGCACCATGCTGAATGCACATGGAGTGTGAAAGTACAGACAAGATAGTAGACCACAGAAATCTAAACTGTTCATGTTGCACATACACGTTTTGGAGAAGCATCATTTGGTGACACAGTAAGGCAGTGTAGCAAGCGAGCGAGGCCAAACCACCTGTCTCCATCCCTCTGTTGCCCTCCTCCATCTGTCTGTCTCCCTCCATCCGACAGTCTCCCTGTGTCTGTCAAACTTTGTCTCCGTCCTTCTGTCTCCGTCCCCCTCTATCTCTGTCCCCCTCACTCTCCCTCAGTCTGTCTCCCTACCTAGGTCTGGCTTACACACCGTGTCACCCTCCTCCCTCTGTATCCCACCTTCAGTCATCCTCCCTCAGTCAATTCACCCCAGCAACCTGGGCACATACACAGTCACACCCGGGCACTTCATAGGTCTCTGAAAGACCATAGACCAGAGTGTCTAGGGATGTCAAGCAATTGCCAGCAGTAATGTGCCAACTGCCTGCGACACACCCAGCATTTGCAGGTGACACAGTATTGTCTCAGGACACACAGTTTGTAAAGCTCTGTAGTAGACAATGGGCCATGGTGTAGCCAGAACAAGGCCCTCCTGTGAACATTGCAAAGAAAAACACCAGGACAAGGTCAGACATCCTGTGCATGAACCCTCAACCACTATCAAGGTAGCAGATCACATGAGGGCACAGCCAAACCACAAAGGATGGAAGCTTGCAAATCACATTCAAACTACTTGCAATGCCTGTACCAAACACCCTGTACAGAATCTAATCCCATGGGGACAGGCAATGGAGTGCTACACTGTCACAATGGTCATGTACCACAACTAAACACTCTCACATATGAAAACACATACAACTATAACATGCACAGTGCAGATGCTCAAGTCAATTGTGCCTCACATACAATGCACTTGCCCCATCATATGAACGTTGTGCATGCACTTAAGTACCAACATGGACATGGGTATTGCCAAGGTGATGCGTCTAGGACAAGTGCCACGTCCTAAAGGCATGCTATAGAAGTGGGTGTACAGGTCCAGGGCAGTTTGCATGGCTTGCCCATCATGGAACAGCAACAAGCATCCAAAGTACAGGAATTTATCAGTAAAAATTCTACTCTGTCTCTTACATGAACCTGCTGCATCTAAACTCTGTGCATGCTTGACGCAGGCATAAGGATTGACACTGTATCCTGAATGTTGCGTGAAACAGTGCATTGCTGTATATGTGTTGTGCTGGCAATTCTAGACACAGCAATGGGTGTGTCACTCATTGCCAAGATAATTGGAGAATTTGAAAAACCATGAGTACATGTCAATTTGCCACCACTACATACACAAATAAACAATGAAAACAATGTCAAGCTTGTGGAACTGTGATGCAGGGAATGGATAAAAAATCATTATGTTTCAGGATAGTGCATTAACTGTTTCTGTCTCTCACACACACAGGGCAACGTGTGGAAACCACCCCTAGCCAGGGGGGAGAAGGATCCCAGTCCCAGGCTCAGCAGGACCCTGACCCCACCGACAGCGACGCCACTCAACGCACTGTGGATGACCCCAACAAACCTGGCCCCTCTGGATCCCAAACCCCTGCAGCAACTGTACAAGCTACATCCGTGCCAACCACCGGACCCATTCCCACCACATCCCAGCAGACAGGTCAGAGCCCTGCCCATGACCCACCAGAGAGCCAGTCTGAAAATGAGGGACAGCCTTTGATGGGCACCCTTGAGGTGGCAGACAACATCCACCCTGCCAGCACTCGGGGGTCCCGTCGATCGGATGTGCCCACAAGCGCAGGCCGTGCTCGTGTGGGTCAGGGTGGAGGGAGTGGCGCAATGCGGAGGCGAGATCTGGCCACTCAGCTGCAGTGCCCGGTGTGACTGTACTGAGTACCATCCTGGAGGCATACCGGCGGGACACCAGGGAGGTCAACCAGGTAGTGGAGGCCCTCACCGAGCTCAAACAACAGCAGGCTTAGCAACATGCAAGGCAACAACTACGTCATGGAGGGGTGGAGGCAACACTGGCTGAGCTCTTGACGGTGCATCGGGACATTAGCCAATCACTACGTCAGATTGCTGGCAACATGCAGCACCCTCCCTGTGTCACCAGGCCACAAACATCAAGGCAAAGTGCAACACCAGCCACAGGGAGGGAGGAGGAGGAGGAGGAGGAACTGTCTGACGTAGCGTCCCATGCATCGTCCATGCCTGCACGTGAGGGTCCCCCAAGGAAGAAGTGTCGTCCACGGCTAAGACATTGAGAGACAGTGGGTTATGCACAACTCCCAGGACACCTGACCTCGCATATTGCCCTTGGGTGCAACAGCATCACCCATCAGACTCTCCCACATGGACTTGCTGGTCACAATCTGCCAAATGATGCCAAGCACTGTGGGCTCCACTCCTTTGACTCAAACTGTAAGGCATCTCATCTCCAGCAGTGAACTTTGGATTCCCCCCCTTCCTGTACAGCACCTACTCACGTTTCCTGCACAAGATCACCTAATAAATATTTATTTCATCACACGCATTTGTGTAGTCATCCTATACCCACAGTATAAAGAATATGTGTGTGCCAATGTATGAAATGCAAGAGTACGTAACAAACTGTAGCCTTTCACATACTTGGATATGAGTCTGGATGAGGACACACATAGGTAACAATATTCTAACAACTAGATACATGGATGTAAACACAGACCTGTGATGGTTAGTAAATGCTGGAGGGGGGTTTGCCAAACAAAACAGCAATTACTGACAGGCACAGGAGAGACACTTGGAGGTGTATAGAACAGGGCTATAAAGCTAGGTGGCCACGTTGGGAGTACCTACAACTGTGTCCTCAGGTATGTGAACTATCATCAGCATGATGCTGAACTGTGGATGTGATGAATGGTGCACAGGCAAAGGGTGGCAGCCCAGACTGTGGGCTATGGGCTCTATCAGCCCACACTAGCTCACCTGATCATGTGACCTCCCCCTATGGAGCTACAAGTACACAACAGATGTGATGTGTGCAAGGCCTACAGAACACCTAGCCACGTGTGACATTAATCTTCCCTAGAACGGCCACATCACACAACACCCAAGAGACGTGGTTATGGTGTGTGTACCCGGTGGCTACTCCACTGGCTGTGAGGTGAATGTTGAATAGGTGTGCCAAGGTAGTGTGCTGCCACGTTACTGTAAGGAAGGTGAGGTGTGCTGCTGTGGCGCTGACAAGGTAACACTGTCCAAATTTTGGCGTAAGGATGGTATGTGTGTGCTGTACGAGTCACATGACCTGGTTGTACGTAGACACACTGTCATGTGTCTCTGCATAGTCTTGCCAGTATGTGTTGCACAGACAGGCAGATAAGCCGTTATGGGTGAGTTTGAGGTATTGAGATACCAGGTGGATGATTGTCTGGTGTTATCTGTGTGTAGGATGGCTGGACCATGCTCTACTAATGGCTTGAAGGAGGGGTAATCTGCAGGGGTGTGTGGTCCTGGATCTGGGTAGTGTGCGCGGCATAGTGGCTGTGTATGCAGAAGCAGTAATGAGTGAAGACATTACTGCCGAAGGGGTGCAACAACTTGCAAAACAAACACATACCACAAGGGCATTGTCAAGCCACAAACTTGCATGTGTATGTGAATGCAGGAGTGTCTGCGTCACTCAGGGTCACTGAAAAGTAAATGACACAGTAATCATCAAAGATGACAGTCACAGGATCACACCCCTTAGGGACAAGTGGGGCACAGGACACACAGCATCAGCAAGTGTAGTGTACATGTACTGTGTCCAATGCAAAACAGCAGCTACACACCCATCTACCTCACACACAATACAGTACTTAAGCCTCAACCTACAACATCCATGTTGTCACAGTAGCCGTAAACACCTATCAGCAATGATCCGACAATAGGCCATTTATGATACATGCACATTAGAAGGACATGTGTGTTGACATCAAGGAGTCACAATATTCGTTATGACACGTCATGCACAACATGATGATTTACCTTGTGAGGCCATGGAGCATAATCCAACATACATGGTCAGTGCCATTGACCAGTAGACAAAATAAGCAATTGAATGATGTCACCTGTAATGCAGCTGAAACATTCCCCACTAGACTTCCAGGGACTGGCCGTACCTTACTCCATCAGAGTGGTGTGATGCTCAAAGGGTTCCACCTCCAAATAGCCCCTTGGTCTGAGTACAAATGACAAACACAAAAGGGTGATCAGGCGAGGGAAGGAGAGGATGGGAACTGCAGGGAGGGAGACCTGAAACAGAGGCAAACAAGCATTAGGAGTACTATCTCATGTTACAGACACTACAAATACCACATGATATTCACTGTAACAGTCACACCTGTGAAGTGTAACGACTGTAGCCAATTAGAGATCAATCATCATGCTTTCACATAAGAGCAGATGCCGTAACACGGACACATGAAACCTAGGACAGTCTGTCACCTATTTGAGTCTTGTGTAAAGGTCACAAGTCTACTACGATGCAATGAGATCTATGTCGACCAAAACTAATTCACAGTGTATGATGATGTGTCCCCTGCAAACACAAGTAAACATATGGAAGTGGTACTTACGCTTGTGTAAGATCTGTATATGTCCATGTGTACCCGTAAGGGCCATGAGGGCAAACTGTACATCACCCACAACAGCTGTCAGCATCACATATGATGAGGAAGATAATTACCTAATTGCAATACAGGCACTCTGTAGCCACTATTTTGCTCTATCAACTGTGCCTCACCATGCTAAACATCACAAGCTGGTGGAATAATAGTCATCACCAATCAATGAGGAGACAAGCCACATAAAAAACCCGACCGTCGCACTGTAATGCTGCACGGGACTAGAGTATCATGTGAATAAACGCACCCCATTAGTGCCACAGAATATTTAACATGTGCATCAGCATACCATTGTGATGTCATCAGCCCAACATACAAGGCATCAGGTTAATGTAAACAGAACTTATACTCACTGTGAAGGCTGGTGTAGCGGTATTCACAACCTGCACTGAGGTAACGACACAACAGCGACATGACATATTGCAACAAGGGGTAATGCTTACATGCGAACAGAATCACGGGACAGTTGCCTTAACATGTGGAACATACACTGGGCCACACCTACACAACATGGTTGGTATGAACCAAACTGGACTGGTCCACAAGGTAAATGTGATGATCTAGATACAATGTAATGCACACAGTGAGGCTGCAATCCCCCACAGAGTCTGTGGTTGTGACCTCCCACACAATGTCAAAGCATGGTATATGCAATGTCTCAGTATCAATGTCAACCCACATTGATGCTTCCATCAGAGTCTAAGACTACTACAGATGACTGTCAGGTGGGGTGACTATCCTGTCATGGGAGTGGGCCTACATGTAATAGGAAACATGATGTTGTTACATGTATGCATGGTCAAACAACATGCGCAAGAACATGTACCACACTAATGAAAACATACCAACGCTAAACAGCCTCATATGAGTCCTTATCCAATTAGACTTTTACACATGTCCATGCATGCTCCGCTGATTCGGCTGACGTTGCAATCATAATGAGCAATAGCAGGCTGACCAAGATGGCACCAGCGGACAACAGGCAGGGTGAGCTGGGGATGAGAGGCACACAAGGGGTCAAGTCCTGTTGAATGTCATTCTGACATAGTCATGTTAAGTGGCCTGATGTTGTAGTACACTTGTACATTCAAAGTACACACATAGCACGTATGTGTGTTGCATTACATCTGCACCTGTGTGACACTGCACATCAAATATCAACATACAGTCAGCTGCATACACAGCATGCTACCCATGCAACTCTATAGTTGAGTTTTTGACAAAATTCACATGTGACTCACCATCATGAAAAGAAGTTGCGAATGAGGTGACTCCGGATATCATCTTCAACCTCCTCGTCACTTGCATCCTGGGCAAGGCCTTCATCCTCAACGGGCGGATGTTCCAGCTCATCAGGATCTAGGATGAGTGGCACAGCCTACTCCACTGCCATGTTGTGTAGCATGCAGCACACCATGAAGATGTTACACACCTTGATTGGGGTGTATTGGAATGCTCCGCCTGTCTTGTCCAGGCACCTGAACCTGCTCTTCAGGAGTCCAAATGTACGCTCAATCACCCGCCTGGTCTTCCCATGAGCATTGTTGTACCGCTGGTCTGAAGCTGTCCTGGGATTGCGTAGGGGAGTCATTAGCCACGGCATGTTTGGATATCCTGCGTCTCCTGCAAATTGACATCATGGAAATGAGTGTGTAATATGATGCCGTTCATGAAGTAATGACATACTGACATACATGGCTAACAGAGTATACCCACCAACTAGACATGCCCGATGGTTGTGCAGCTGCAGCATCATCTGTGGTATCCTGCTACGCCTCATGATGAATGCATTGTGGCACAATCCTGGAAAACGAGCACAAACATGTGAGATAAGCATGTTGGCAAGACACACCACCAGGGCATTTATCGAGTGGTAGTGTTTCCTGTTGCGGTACGCTCGCTCCTGAGCCTGTGGTGGCACCAGAGTGACATGTGTACCATCAATTGCACCAATTACATGTGGCATGCGTCCCAGGGCATAGAATTCCCCCTTGACATCTGTCAACTGTTCAGGAGTAGGGAATGTGATGAATTCATCAATGTGCAGCAACATTGCATCCAATACATCACTTAATACCCGGCTGAACATTGTCTGTGACATCCCTTCCACATCAGCTATGGTAAATTGGAACGTACCTGTGGAAAAAGAAGTGTAGTGCCGCCATCACCTTTACCTTGGGTGACAGCGCAGTTGGATACCTGTGTCGTGGTTGCAGGTGTGCCTCCAGTCTGTCCGTCAGGTCCTGAATCAAATGTCCTGGGAAGCGGTAACGCCGTATGCAATCACGTTCCCTCATGGCATCCTAATCTGGCAACGGCCTTTCAAGAGGGGGTGCCCTGCAAAACATAATCAGGAAACACATTGTGAACAACTGTCAGACAAAGAAAATTACAATGTACATGGCACAAGCAACACTGCTCTACACATCAATACAATTGTGAGTGTGGCGTGGGCTACACACACAGGAAACATGTGACAGCTGGCAGCCACTCCTCCATGAAAAGTACAAGACCTGTGGATTGTGGAATGGATATGACATGCATACAAATGATCTGATGGGAAGGTCTGAGTGAGCAGGTAAATGTATCACGTCACTCACACATGTCACGTGATTTTCATTAGGAGGTTGTCTGCACCTCCAGACAGCTGACAGCAATGCACACACCCACATCACATGTGCCATCATTTGCACTGATCCAACATATTCTCTTTGCGGTGTGACATTGCCAATAGTCAAACATGGACATCATCAGACAGCATAAATATGTCTTTGTGAGAATTTGTGTATGATGCCATCGCACATATGGGCGGATCAGTAGCACAAGTGGCATGGTGTGCGTACATGGGAAACCCTCTCATCACAACAAGGACACGTCATCTATGCTCATACAGCAGATATACTTAACAATATGAACAAGTTACTTACCTTTTGCAACGATAAATCTGTACGAAACTGTAGTCTGTATCAGATTCCTACCTTGGAATACATACCCCAGCAAGACCAATGCCTGTGGTGGGTCTTGAAACCAATAATCACAAATAAAAATCCAGGAGGACGGAACAGCCAAATAAGACATCCCTCCGGACTTGGCTGCCCAGGTAGTAGTGTTTTCCACACGTGTGCATCTAGGCCCACGTAGCTGCCTGACAAATGTTCTGCCAGGGGACTCCCCGACACAGGGCAGTAGTAGCCACCGTGGCCCCAGTGTAATGGGCCCTCAGCCCAACAGGAGTCTACGTATTCAGGAAGGGGTAGCAAGCCTTCATACACCAGACAACACACAGAGAGATGGTCTGCTCGTGTACCGGCCTTCAATTTTCAGCACACACGTGACAGACTAAAAGTTGTTCTTCCACCAAGAACTGTTGTGTGCGATCCAGATAGTACAAAGGCACACATTTTGGGTCCAGACGGTGTAGCTGCTCCATCTCCTTTGGGGGATGCGTAGGCGGAAATAAGGTGGACAAGGTGAAAGGGTGCCCGATGTGGAAGTCCGTGTCAAAATAGTGCTGGAAATAGGGTGTTAACTGATATGCAAACTTGTCCGGATGCACTGAAAGGTTTGGAGGTGATGTAGAAGGAGCCTGGAGTTCACTCACTCTCCTGGCAGAGGTGATGGCAAAGAGAAAAGCAGTCTTCTGAGTAATAAGGTGGGGAATAAAATTGGGCTGTTGCTCAAAGGGAGCACACATCAGAAATGTCAGAACCTGGTTGAAGTCCCACTGAGTCATCACATACGGAACATGATGAAACGTGTGTCTGATGCCTTACAGGAAACAAGTCACAATAGGGGACTAGTACAATGAAGGTTGATCAGTCAGCCTTAGTATGGGTGAAAGGGCAGGAACGTAGCCCTTGATAGTGCCCAGAGCAGAGCCCTGCTGGGCATGAGGAAGAAGGAAGAGTTGAAAATCATGAAGAGGTGCAGTACGAGAGTCCACAGCCTTTGGTGTGCACCATGCCACAAATCTGGTCCACCTGCAGGTGTATACCAACTTTGTGGAAAGACCCCTGGCAGCATGGATGATATTACAGACTTAAGGATGAAAGTCAAATGGCCTCTACTGTAGCCGCTCAATCTCCAAGCATGGAGGTGGAGACTGTACAGGTACGGCTGGCGGACCGTCCTCTGCTGCTGCAACATAAGGTCCTCCAGAAGATGCAGGTGAACCGGCTGGTCAACTGACATACTGAGAACTCGGGATACCAGTACCTACATGTACATACGTGGTGCGCTGCTAAGGCCAAAGTGGAGATGTGAAACTGTAAGTGCTTGTGGCCTAACGTGAACCGCAGGTAGGGCCGGTGGGCCGGCAGGATGGGGATGCAGAAATAATCATTCTGCAAGTCCACTGCTACCATCCAGTCTACTTGGTCCAGGGCAGGTAGGACCTGAGCCACTGTCAGCATTTTGAGCGTCTCCTTTCGTAGGAAGCCATTGACGTTCCATGTGTCCAAGATAGTGGGTAGGCCCCCATTGGCATTCTTGGGTAGCATTAAGTAGTTGGAGTAGGAAACACAGCCTATTTTGGGCCCAGGAACGGGCATGATGGCCCCCTTGGCCAAGAGGGCTGTAACTCCTGCATGCTGCAGTTGCCAATGATCTCCAGATACGCTTTTGCATAGCGGTGGCATGACTTCAGTGGTTGCATTAAGGGTGTGGGAATAGCCGCTTGGGATGATTTTCTGCACCCACCTGTCTAATATGACAGTGCGCCAGTGGTGGAGGTGTTGGCGAACCATGCCCCCCACTGGTGTCACATGGCCCTGAAAGTACAGAATAGGGGTGTGTGTAGGCAGATGTTGCAGAAGAGGTGTGGACTGACCTCCCTGTTGTCCCCGACCGCCGCCACAGCGGTTACCTCCGCCGCCACCGCGTTGGATGTAAGTCAGCGTTGTGTGGCTGTCAGCACATGTGTGTGTGCCACTTCCTTGACCACAAAAAGAGCAAAAGGTACCAGTTTGCTGGTGCAGGGGCAACAGGCCTATGGACCTGCCCGTAGCCCTGGAGTCCTTAATGTGCTCCAGTGCATGGTCTGCCTTGTTGCCAGAAAGGCAACTAACATCAAACGGCATGTCCATGAGTGTACTGTGGACATCGGGTACAAATTGTTTGGACTTCAACCAGGCTTTGCTACAAATTGCCTCCGTGGTTGCCATCGCCCTGCCCAGTGAGTTGATGCGATCCAGCCCACACCGTATCAAATGCCATGCCGCAGCTTGGCCTTCCACAAGGGCTTGGGCAAGTTTTGCCTGTACCGACAACAGGCAGCTGTTCCGCAACCGTGTCCTGCAAAGAGTGGGCGTAGCGGACAAAGAGGCATGTGATGTTGGAAGACCGCAGTTCCAGACTCAGGGAGGATGATATTATCTTGCCGTACTGCTCATACCTCTTGGATGCCCTGTCCGGCGGAGCAGATGGGAATGCAGTCCGTGAATTGGAGGCCTGGATGGACAGGCTCTCTGGGGTGGGGTGGGAAGACAGGACACATGGGTAGTCCTGTGGCGGATGCTGGCATCTGCCCACGTGCCTATCTTCAGCCAAACCTGCATCGGGCCTGGACCTAGTGCCCAAAATAGCGTCAGTCAATGCCTCATGACACGGCTGCAGAGGCTCAGCCGAGCGTGACTGCACTTTAAGGACCTCAGTGAGGAGGTTGCTCCACACGGCCGCGACAGGGAGACAAAGGGGCAAGGCTTTGGCCGCTCGCCTCAACACCACACTGTAGGTTGGCCCCTCCTCCGAAGCCACGGTAGTATTTGTGACAAAACCAGTGTCTGACGAGGTGTGCAGACCACTCGCATCCCCCAGTCCACCTGTCCATTCGTCTTGGGATTGATACTCATGTGTCAGTGGGTCTTCAGACCAATCCCAATACTCCTTATCACCCATTCCATGATTATCAGGGTTGTCGACAGATGTGGCCGGCTCGTCTAATTTATGCTCCCCATGCGCCATAAAACGCGGCTTTTGGCTGCGCCTTTCCCACGCCAGAGCCGTTTAGAGTGTGGTATTGGGGACGGCACCACCCGAGGACGACGCCGAGTGTGAAACCTGGGGGACTGTAGACGGTGAGTGCGTGAGGTCAACCAACGAGGACCTGAATCAAGTTTTGGATCCAGTGTGGCCCAGCGGCGCAGGGCCAAATGCGCCTGCGCCATCTGAGCCAAAGCACCAGTCAGCATCAGGCCAGAAGCACCAGACCCACTAGGGACCCCAGACGTGACCGCTGGGCCCAAAGCCGCGGCATTGCCCGTCGGAGGAGTGAGGGACATCATAGCCATGAGGAAACGCTCAACGCCGCCGCCCGCGCATGCGCAATATTACCCAAGACGGAAGCGACGAAGAGAGCGAGCCCCGGGGACGCGGCGGGCAGCGGCGGGCAAGGTAAGTGCCTTTTAATTCATTTACAGATGTAATTTAAAGTATTTAGGGAGGGCGGGAGGAAGGCGGGTGGCGGCCAGCTACGCTCCGTCTGCGGAGCGTGCGTAGTGCCGGATTCTACGCCTGCTACGCAAAATGCGTAGAAGCCGGCACTACGCACACTCCGTGCACGGAGCGTAGCCGCCCGCCCACCCTTAAGCATGACCAGGTCTGGTTTTGTGTGTCAGGGTGGGAAAATGAACAGTGAATGATCATCAGCTATCTGGTTGTCAGGCAGTCGGTCATCAATGTGTCTCTCTCATACAAGTTGTTGCCTTGCCTGTTACTTCTACCCTACTATACATTGAACGTAGTTTCTCTTCAGATTGCCCAAGACTAGGCTTAGCATTGTGCATAGTTCAGTGGATTGGGACTCATGATGCATGCCATGTTTAGAAATGTTGACATTTTTTTACTAGCTGATTTGTCAGATGTGTACAGGTGACTGATATGTTTTTCTTATTCTCCTTGCCAACAGCATCATCACCACAACCTGGAGGAGACACAGACACGGAGCACACAGAGGGACCCAGTGACAGTGCCACCTGCTTTGAGGAGTCGGAGGGAGCCAGTGGCATGGAGGGTGAGGAGAGTCTGCGGACCGGACTCCATGTGACCGACACCGCCTACAATGCGGACGGCTCAGCATCAGACTCTCAGGAGGAGGGGGAATATGCAGAAATGGCCTCTTCTTCATCTTTGCCTGGCCTCTCCTCCTCCATTACCATCTCCACCCTCCCAGTTGCTCGTGTCCCTAGGGTCCGTGCTAGACCCCGTGTCTCCTTTGGTCCTGGCACCGCTGCACCTGCCCCTGTGTCCCCTGCTGCCCTCAGTGCTGAGTCTGTGGACCTACTCCGGCAGCTTGTAGTAGGTCAGACATCCATGTTGACTGTCCTCCATGGACATACACAACTCATTACACAGTTGGTGTCGTTCATGGATGGCATGTCATCTGGCATCTCTGATCTACGTCGGAGTGTGGCTGCCATGGATTCAACACTGACGGCAGCTCTATCCACCCAGCAGCATCTGGCCCCCCCCATCCTTCTCACCCATCCACCTCAGCCTCTCCCATACCTTCCCAAAGTACACACAGACGCCACAGGTCAGACACAACAACAGACACATCAATGTTTTATCGCTCCTAAGCGATAAAACATTGATGAAGCTTTCCCTGTCCTAGGAATCAACCTACGAGTGGTTCAGGGGGTCCTTGCTACTTCCACAACAACAACAGACACACCCAGCACACTCACACGGCAGAAGAAGCACAAATCGCCACACACCCAATCTCAAGGGGATGTAGGCACACCCACAGGGAGAGGGGACACACATCACACACGCATCCACAGACCCGCGACCACAGACTCACAACCCTCTACCTCCACCCCCAATGTGTCCACGGGTTCCGGTGGTAGTTTTACATAACTGGCTGAGGTGTGCAGCCAAGTTTATATTGCTACTTTCTGCAATGCACCAGCCAGTGTGGATGATTCCACACCACCTGCACCCACTACACCTGTCCTTCCCTCTCTTGTCCCTGTGGTGCCGGTGGATTCCACAGATGATGCCCCCATTGTTACCATTGCTGATTGAACTCCATGTGCAGGCAAGTTTGGGTGTGTCAACATCCATTGTGGCCCAATCTGTTTTTTTCACTTGTTTGGACTGGCCATTGGCCTTCAAAGAGCAAGGACTCTTATTTGCATTTTAATTTTGGATCCAGCTGAATAAAGCTATTTATTTTTGTTTCTGTACTTTAGTTTGTCTGATAATGTCTTTGACTGCTGTGTGCCTGGGATCTGGTGTGATGTACAAATTTGGGTATAGTAACATGTGTCTATTTCCTGATGTTGATGGGGTTACCAATGGTATGTTGCGCCTTTTACTGCTGGGGGTCTTGGCCACACACACACACACACACACACTCTGGTGCTGGGCTTTGGTGGGGGTCTTAGCCACACACACACTCTTATGCTGGGCACTGCTGGGGGTCCTAGCCACACACACACTGTTATGCTGGGCACTGCTGGGGGTCTTAGCCAACAAACACACACTCTGATGCTGGGGACTGATAGGGGTCTTAGCCACACACACACACACTCTGATGCTGGGCACTGCTGGGCTCTGGTGGGGGTCTTAGCCACACACACACTGTTATGCTGGGCACTGCTGGGTGTCTTAGGCACACACACACACTGTTATGCTGGGCACTGCTGGGGGTCTTAGCCACACACACACACACTCTGATGCTGGGCTCTGGTGGGGGTCTTAGACACACACACACACTCTGATGCTGGGCTCTGGTGGGGGTCTTAGCCACACACACACACCCTGATGCTGGGCTCTGGTGGGGGTCTTAGCCACACACACACTCTCTGATGCTGGGCACTGCTGGGCACTGCTGGGGGTCTTAGCCACACACACACTGTTATGCTGGGCACTGCTGGGGGTCTTAGCGACACACACACACACTCTGATGCTGGGCTCTGGTGGGGGTCTTAGCCATACACACACACTGTTATGCTGGGCACTGCTGGGGGTCTTAGCCACACACACACACACTCTGATGCTGGGCACTGCTGGGCTCTGGTGGGGGTCTTAGCCACACACACACACACTCTGATGCTGGGCACTGCTGGGGGTCTTAGCCACACACACATACTCTGATGCTGGGCTCTGGTGGGGGTCTTAGCCACACACACACACTCTGATGCTGGGCTCTGGTGGGGGTCTTAGCCACACACACACACTGTTATGCTGGGCACTGCTGGGGGTCTTAGCCACACACACACACACACTCTGATGCTGGGCACTGCTGGACTCTGGTGGGGGTCTTAGCCACACACACACTGTTATGCTGGGCACTGCTGGGTATGTTTTCTACACATCACTTACACTTGCACTGAGACTGCAGACTTATGTCCGACACGTCAGACTATTACACTGGTGAAATGCGGTAGCGTACTGTACCCCGAGATCGATGATGTTGGTGCTGCGCCTCTGACTGTTACACTGGTGATATGCGTGAGCGTACCGCACCTCGAAATCAATGACGTAGGTGCGGCACGTCAGACTATTATACTGGTGAAATGCAGTAGCGTACTGTACCCCGAGATCGATGATGTTGGTGCTGCACGTCTGACTGTTACACTGCTGATATGCGTGAGCATACCGCACCCCGAAATCAATGACGTAGGTGCGGCACGTCAGACTATTACACTGGTGAAATGCGGTAGCGTACTGTACCCCGAGATCGATGATGTTGGTGCGGCACGTTACACTGGTGATATGCGTGAGCGTATCGCACCCCGAAATCAATGACGTAGGTGCGGCACATCTGACTATTACACTGGTGAAATGCGGTAGCGCACTGTACCCCGAGATCGATGATGTTGGTGCTGCACGTCTGACTGTTACACTGGTGATATGCGTGAGTGTACCACACCCCGAAATCAATGATGTAGGTGCGGCACGTCAGACTATTACACTGGTGAAATGCGGTAGCGTACTGTACCCCGTGATCGATGACGTTAGTGCGGCACGTCTGACTGTTGCACTGGTGATATGTGTGAGCGTACCGCACCCCAAAATCAATGACGTAGGTGCGGCACGTCAGACTATTACACTGGTGAAATGCGGTAGCGTACTGTACCCCGTGATCGATGACGTTGGTGCGGCACGTCCGACTGTTACACTGGTGATATGCGGGAGCATGTGTCGCTACGTACCCCGACATTACAGGCGTTTAATGGGGATGTGCGCGTGTGGCACCACGTACAGCTATGTTTGACTTCGTTGTCCTCACCGTCTGCGCCGTCGTCGGTTTCTATGTACGAGGTGGTGGGCGTACAGGACGGGTATGACATGGACGATGGGGTTCATGTCGTGTTTGTCGCGTACCGGGGTGCGGGTCGGGCCGGACTCTGTATTTACGGCAGTTTTTGACTCTCGTAGCAAAAGAGCCGTACGGAGTGACTTCAACACGGATTGTACTTCCTTGTACGGATGACGCAGTGTATTTACGTTCAGATGTAGCGTGAAGCGTCAGCCGAATGCCATTCGTATGGACTTTCGATTTGTATGGAGATTTTTACGAGTCGTACGGAGTGATGCTTTGAATTGGGATCGTACTTGCAGTTTCTTACGCAGACGTGTACGGGTGGGATTTGTACGGGGAAAAACTCTTCGGACGGAGATTCGGTGCACTTTTTTCAGGATCGGAATCGGCCCCAATCCAAAAAGGCCTTGATGTTACCAGCTTAAAATGTTGAGGCCTTTTAAAAGCTACATACATTTTGCTTAGGATATTGTGATATTTGAATTTGAGAGCGTCTTAAAAAAAACCTTTCAATTAAATGATCCTCCTCTCAAAGCGACCATTGATCCGCCTAAAGACTGAAATTAAGATCTCTCAAAACTCTTTTAAAAAGATCCTGAGTGATCATAGTTATTCTTGCTCCAGAGTCAACAAGTACATTCAAACACCTATCTGCCACCATAATATTCAAATAAGGAGCAATACACTCAATCAATCAATCAGGGAGTTTTAAGCACGCTACTCACCCTCGAGGGTCTCAAGGCATTGGGGGGTGGGGGGAGTCCGCAGTTCCATTCAGTCAAAGAGCCAGGTCTTGAGAGCCTTCCTTCGGAGTCTCCTGGTGGTGCGGTCCGTGGCGAGAGAGAGGATGAGCTGTGTGTCATCGGTGTAGGATACTATGTTGAGGCCGTGCTGTCTGATAATGGAGGCGAGGGCGGCCATGTAGATGTTGAAGAGGGTTGGGCTGAGTGATGATCCCTGGGGTACTCTGCCGTTGATTTCCGTGGAAGTTGGCATTTCTGTGTGCTATGTGTCTGCCTGCCTGCTGTGAATTGCATGTCTGGCTTGTGAGTGACAGGAGCTGGGAGGTGTGTGCGGCTCCAGGAGGGGCAGAATGAGTCAGCGCTAGGCTGAATGGGTCATCTGCATTTGGTGCCTACCCTAGTGAATGCTGGCTCCGCCCCACTGTGGTGTGTCTAATGGCGAGCCCCCACTTACCAATGGGGATTGATCAGCAGGGTTCCCAAGTCCGGAGAGAGCCCCTTATGCTGCGCCGGAAGAGCCCCGGTGAGGGTGGAGCCCAGCAGAGTCCCAAACATAGCCCCCCGAGTGGGGGATGAGGCTGTTATTGTTGTAGGCGCCAAGGAGCACCCGGGCAGTATGTGGATTTCCTGAGAGGCCCCGCCTGATAGGGGGTCGCTCCAACGTTGGGGGCCATTTCTTTAATAGAGCCTTAGAGCGGGGCCCCACAGCCCCGTGCTATTTGTTTCTCCCCAGGTGTTCCGCAGCGTTGGGCAGCATTTCTTTTTGCCATAGAGTCCCTGAGTAGAACAGGAGGGAACAGTGGGTGCCCAGGCCTGCAATTTTTTTACAGCTGCACGGCAATTAACGTCAGCTGCCACGTTTAGGCCAGCATTCCTCTGGGGCATTTCTTTTGGAGGTCAGAGGCATAGTGGTGCCATTGCCATTCCCAGCCGCCCTGCTAGAGCGCAGGCAGCTGCAACGTTTGGGGGCATTTCGTTTTCCTAATGAGACAGGTGTGAGTTGCACCCCACAGCACAATTGCGCACTTTGGCGTTTTGCAGCATTGGCAGCCGAGCACTGACATTCTGGACAAAGGGCGTTTAGGGCCCATGTGGAAGGCCAGATGGCCTAGGATCATGTGGGTGAGATGGGTAGAGCGCCAGGCTCTACAAAACTACACAATGCATTTTATGCCCTCTTGTGATTGTCATTGTGATAGTGATTGCATAGGTAAATAGTCAAAATATCTAGTTTTTAATTTTGACTAGACATAATATCGAGTTAAAAATATAGAATAGACATAATATCGACTAGACATAATAAAGACTACAAAAATATCGACTGTTGCACTCTCTGGAGTGGGAATAGTAATTTTTACCCCTATGCTATCCAACGCTTTCCCTACTGTTGCACTCTCTGGAGTGGGAATAGTAATTTTTACCCCTACGCTATCCAACGCTTTTCCTACTGTTGCACACGCTGGAGTGGGAATATTAATATTTACCCCTACGCTATCCAACACTTTCCCTACTGTTGCACTCTCTGGAGTGGGAATAGTAATTTTTACCCCTACGCTATCCAAAGTTTTCTCTACTGTTGCACTCTTCGGAGTAGGAATAGTATTTTTTACCCCTACGCTATCCAACGCTTTCCCTTCTGTTGCACTCACTGGAGTAGGAATAGTAATTTTTACCCCTATGCTATCCAACGCTTTCCCTACTGTTGCACTCTCTGGAGTGGGACTAGTAATTTTTACCCCTACGCTATCCAGCGCTTTCCCTACTGTTGCACTCGCTGGAGTGGGAATAGTAATTTTTACCCCTACGCTATCCAACACTTTCTCTACTGTTGCACTCTCTGGAGTGGGAATAGTAATTTCTACCCCTACGCTATCCAACCCTTTCCTTACTGTTGCACTCGCTGGAGTCTTTACAGTAAATGTAAACCTCTCGCTATTGTATATGTTTTGTTAATAATATATATATGTATTCAAAATAAAATAAAAAATTAAGTTACATTAATTATTTAATAAGTTTACGTTTATTTAAGTATATTAACTAAGTTAAAATGAATTTTATTTATTTTTATATTACTTTTAAATTACTTTTAAGACATTTAAAAAAATCAATATTTTGACAGTCTATATTTTTTACACTCAATATTTTGGAGTCGATATTTTTGTACTTACCTGTTTGAAGATAGGAAGTCGATATTCTTGCAGTCTATGTTTTTTTCTCGATATTTTGCCATCTCGATATTTTGCGTGTCGATATTATGTCAGTGATCCGATTGCATAATGTGATTTATGTGATGTGATTTATGTACCCTGCTGTATGCCTCTAATGATGTTCATGCTCTTGAGGTTATTGCATAGTGTGTTTATGCTGGAGAGGCCTAAGGAGTAATGTGTTTATGCTTAGGAGGGTGTCTAACGCTAATTTGATTATGCCTACTGTCATGTTAGGATATTTTAGGAAGGTGTCTAATGTAACTGTGATAATGCTTGGGTCATTATTGTACCAGTAGTTACTGGTCATGGTTTTGTATTTACTTACCAGTTCTGATGGTTCTGACCATGGCCCGATTGGCCTGGTTCTGTATATAATCCCCTGTGAATATTGCCCATGCCAATTGGCAAAGTGTAAAAGTGTGATTATGTTTCTAATGTGTTTATGACAATACAAAGGCTATTTTGGATATAAACTTTTTTCTTTTTTTTCTTTTTTTATTTATTGCTTTTTGTACATTGTATACATTCCAACTTACAAAAACAAAACATGTTGGGCATAAGGGCAGAATCATGTTGGTCAGTACAGCATTTTTACATCAGTACACAGTGTGATCGGTTGTCTTACAGTGGTTCAGTCTTTTGGTGACATAGTTACACATTGATGAGTGTGAAGGTAATCATTTACCGTTACCCAGAAGTCTCTAGGTCTGGAGCGAGAAGGCAGTTCTTCCTCATAGGTCTGCAAGGTATCTCTATAGTATGTAATATCTCGAAGCCACTGTTTGGTATTAGGATAACTCTTGCCCCCCCAATGCATGGAGACTATATTTTAGCTAAAAGTAATGCAATCACACACAATTTGAGTTTTGAGGGACTTTAAATTGGGTACCAATGCAAGGAGATAGACCCTAATTGTACATTCTAGCAGCGTCTCTACGAAATAGGTCAAAGCCCAAATCTATGTAGCTTTAGCGGGGTATAATATGTTTGGTGCAGATATGTATAATGTATAACTTGTAAGTTACCATTTCGAGTGAGCATGTCAGTCAGGGAGCAGCAGGTATGCCATTCCTTCTCAGTAATATGTATGTCCAGTTGTGTATTCCGCCTGTTGAGTGCTTTAGTCACCTTAACCTCACCCAGAGCCCACCTGCCGATCCCACCAACACCGCCACCCACAACCTCAGACAGTGGATCAACAACTGTGCCAACACCCTCGCCCCGCTAAAGTAACACTCCGACAGTCACACCAGCAAGAAAGCCAGATCATTCACCGAAGACCTCCAGGCCTCCAAGCAAACCTGCCGAAAACTGGAGAAGAACTGGCTCCATGAACGAATGCCAGACAGCAAAGCAGCCCACAAGAATGCCACCCCCGACACCATCACCGTATCAGATCCAACAAAGTTCCTCATTTAAAGACTGCATAGACAACAACGCACACAACAGCAAAGAGCTCTTCATCATAGTGAAGGAACTCTATCATATGCGACGTACCCCAGGGCTCATCCCTCAGCCCAATGTTGTTCAACATCTACATGGCACCGCTCGCCCACGTCGCCCGACTGCACAACCTCAACATCATCTCCTACGCCGACGACACTCAGCTGATCCTCCCCCTCACCTGTTTCAACACCCTCTGCATGCTCCGCAAGATCTATAGGTTTATCCCCACCGAAACAAGAAAAACGCTCACCCAGGCCCTTGTCAGCAGCAGGTTGGACTATAGAAATGCCCTCTACGCAGGAGCTTCGGCCAAACTCTTGAAACTGCTTCAACACATCCAGAACGCCTCTGCACGCTTGATCCGCGACATCCCTCGCCGCAGCCACATCACACCCCACCTGAGAGACCTGCACTGGCTCCCCATCAACAAGAGGATAACCTTGAAGCTCCTTACCCATGCACACAAGGCACTCCATAACACCGGACCAGCGTATCTCAACACCCGACTCAACTTCTACACCCTCACCTGCCAGCTCCGCTCCACCAACCTCACACTGGCCACGGTCTCCTGCACCCAAAGAGCGACCTCCAGCGGCTGATCGTTTTCCCACCTTGTGGCCAAGACCTGGAACACCCTCTCCATCCACCTACGGCAGGCCCAAGACCTGCTGTCCTTCAGAAGACTCAAGACTTGGCTCTTCGAGCAGTAGCAGCCCCCCACCCCCTGGCACCTTGAGACCCTCACGGGTAAGTAGTGCGCTTTACAAATGCCATGATTGATTGATTGATTTCCCCCAATATCTGCCTGAAGCAAGACATACAGCTCTTAACAAGGTGTATATTATGTGGGTTTTGGATGATCATTTGCAAAGCTTGGAGAGTGGTTGGTTCATGTGGGTATGATGGGTAATATTTTTTGATGGCGCCTTGTAACCTATGTTATGTCAATATAAAAAGCAGTGTTGGATTGCTTATATAGTCTGGCTGACCAAGGTCTGTGAATACGCCATTGTCATATAGGTCTTCCATTGTGTCTATTCCCACTTTTTATAGTAGTTCAATTCCCACCCTTTCTTGCGTGACAGATAACGCTGGGTGGTGTTGCAGTGGTAGTGCCGATGCATATAGCGGCAGTTTATTTGCAAGTTTACCAATCGTTCGCCAGACCAGATATGTGGTGCGAATCGTGTGGTAGTATATTGCGTAATGGTATCGGGTTTGCATCACGATCTTCAACCGCTATGTGCGTTAGATACCTGATCAGATGGTACCAGTAGTGTGCATAATGTACTTGAGCACACAGGTAGTACAATAAAAAATCAGGAACTTTGAAGCCACCTTCTGAATAGGGCAGAGTTAGTGTATAAAGGTAAATATGCGCTAGTTTACCAGCCCATATGAGTCGAGTGATCATGGTGGAAATCCTACGAAATATGGCAGTCGGCGGTATAACGGGAATGTTGTTGAAAAGGTAAAGAAGTTTAGGCAATACAACCATCTTAACAATGGCCATGCGATCTGCCAGTGAGAGTGGTAGTTTAATCCACCGCTCTACTTTATCCTCTAGCTTACTAATAACTGTGCCATAGTTTTCGTGTAAAACCACCTCGGGGTCGCAGTGATAACAGATTCCCAAGTATTTAATAGAGTCCGTCTGCCATTCTAGAGGGAACTCCATCGGGCAGGATCTGGTAGTGTCAGTTAAAGGTAGGATTGTTGATTTGCTCCAGTTTATTTGGAGTCCTGAGTGTCCTCCAAATTTAATAAACTCCCTAATTAAGGGGATCGATTGAGAGCGAGCAGGATCAGGACATATAGAACCATATCATCCTCATATAGTGAAATATTCAGGGGACGCTGCAGGAATTGTAAGGCAGTGTTATGATTGCATTGCCTTATTTTACAAGCTAGGGGTTCCAATGCAATGGCAAATAGAAGCGGTGATAATGGGCATCCCTGCCGGGTGCCTCTTGTAATGCATATTGTGTCTGACATATATTGGTTTACCCGTATTCTAGCTACAAGCCTTGTGTATAATATTTTGATCCATTGTAGAAAGATGGGGGGTAGTACCATTTTCTGCAGTACTGTAAACAGGTAATTCCATTCAATCGAATCAAAAGCTTTTGCTGTATCTCATAAGACTCCAGCAGCTTGCAAGTCAGGGTTAAGTTGATGGGATTAGGCGAATAGGGTGCGAATGTTGTGGGCAGGAAAACAGTGGGGTATGAACCCTGACTGGTCTGGCAATACGATGTTAGGCATCAGGTGTTAGAATCTGGAGGCAATCAATTTAGCCAAACTTTTAGTGTCTGTGTTTATCAGCGACAATGGGCGGTAGGAATTGCAGTATGCAGGTTCTTTATCCAGCTATAATGGGGCTATGATCATAGCCTCTCTTAAGATAGGAAATAGTATCTGCTTTTCATGTGTGTCGTCATACATCTCAACTAAGTGTGGGGCTATTGAATCGATGTATGCTTTGTAGAATTCATTGGTGAAGCCATCTGGGCCCGGAGCTTTGCCGTTAGGTAGTGTTTTTATCACAGTTGTTATCTCTTCTACTGTAACAGCTTGGGAAAGGTATTCCCATTGGGAGTCTGATAGCCATGCTATGGCCACATCTTCGAGGTATTGTAGAATGTCTGGGGATGTAGCTACATCTTGGGAGGTATAAAGAGCACCGTATGTGTCCAAGAATGCTCGTAATGTACCCCCTGTGCCATAATGTGTGGTGTCTTGATGATCTATGATTTTAATCACTGTATGTGTGGTGAGTCCAGGGCAAATTTTGTGAGCTAATGTTCATCCTGGTTTACCATCCTCCCCATAGGATCAGGCCACGCCACGTTTAGCAATATATTTGAGTTCTTTATCAGCATAGTCTTGGTACTCTGTAATTATGTTATGAATCTCACCCAGTAGTGCCATGTGTTGAGTACGTTCGAATTGTTGTTCTAGAGTCTTAAGTTTCATTTCCCGCTGAGTAAGTTGTTGATGTATATCTTTGAGGATACTCGCAGTTGTACTGATACATACCCCATGTATCATGGCCTTAAAAGCCTCCCAGGGCTGGTTCAACGCAAAGTGTTCCCCAATGGCCGTCTTAATGGTATTATCATAGGCAGAGTCTAATAGTGCCTTAGCATTGAATCTCCAGATATATGGTGGTGGGGTGTAGGAGGGGGGCTCCACCTTCAGGAGAATTGGTTTATGGTCCGATAATGTTTTTGGCAGGTGTTGTATGTCATTTGTCCATGTGGATATTTTTTTCTGTTACGAGCCATTAGTCAATGTGCAGCCAGCTGCCATGTGGTGTAGAGTAGTATTTGGCCTCTGTAGTGTTGGGGCTGCGCTGCCTCCATATATCTACCATGTTGAATTCTACCATACCCTCTGTTACCTCCCTCACCGCCCGTTTGTGTCGTTCCTTAGTAGCTTCTGATCTATCGACTTCCTCCACAAGTGACAAGTTGAGATCTCCGCCCCATGGTAGTTCCATGTCAGGTAGCTCTCTAAGGGTACGCCATATATTGCTGAAAAATTCGAGGTCATCTATATTTGGACTATATGTATTAATCAGAGCTACTCGGTGCTCCCTCAGATGTCCCGAGACAATAATGTAGCATCACTGCTTATCAGTTATGGTGTGGTCTACAATTAAGTGGACGACCTTTTTTACTAAAAAGATGACTCCTCTTGAATAAGAAGAGTATGAAGATGTTAGGACAGTTCCAGCCCATTTACTACCCAAAGGGCATTTGGTTGTTTTACCAAGGTGAGACACTTGCAATAATGCCACATCCACTCAGTGACGGTCAAGATTTGCAAATACTCGTCATATTTTAGGTTTAAAGTATTTTTATTAAGGCACAAAAACACGGGGAGGGGAGCAGGAGGTCAAGCATACATACAATACAAGCAGCGGAACGTTGCAGCGAGTCAGAAGAAAAGCAAGGAGGCAGGAAGCCCCAGAGGGTGACTAGGCAAATACAGAAGGCAATAAGGCATTGTGAACGACCCCCCTGTTGACCCCCACTCCCTAAGCAAGGCCATATCCGAATAGCACCCCGCAACACAGTAAAGGAGAAGCATACCGTACCACCAACCCCCCGACCCCAGAAAGGAAGAAGAAAGGAGAGCAAAGGAGGAAAAGAAAGAAAACAATACCCCAACATCCCCGTCCGAAAGGTAGCAATAGAAGCATATAACCCCTCTTCCCGCCCCCAACCCCCGGCCCCCAATCCGCACATTCACTCCGCTGCAGCTGCCGGCGGTGGCAGCCTAAGGAGGCGCAAATACCGTGGACACGTGAGCTCGTGGAATTCCGTGGACAGCAATGCCAAAAAGGGGTGCCAGAGCTCCTCGAACTGGTCGACATTCCCAGCCACCGTTAGCGACATCTTCTCCATGCCCAGTACCTGCCAGAGTCTATGCAGCCAACCAGTGATAGAGGGGGTAGTAGGGGTGCGCCAGAGTATCAGTATGTTCTGAACGGCTGAACCTAGCGCAATCGCAATCTGCCTGCCCCTGCGGGATTTCAGCGGGTACATCAAATCATTGGGGAGGCCTAGCAAGACATACGCGGGGAAGCGCGGAAGCTCGATCTCAAAATGCCTATCCACCTCATCTAAGACTTCCTTCCAGTAGGCCGACAGCACCGGGCACTCCCAGAGAACGTGCGTGAGGGTGCCCACCCGTCCGCAGCCGCGCCAGCAACCTTTATCGCCTATTTTGCGCATCTCATAGAGCCGCTCCGGGGTATAGTACCAATAGGTGAACACTTTAGTGAAGGTTTCCGTCAGCCCAGTATGGTACGCAGAGTGCCTCGCCCGATACGCAATCCTGTCCCACTCCTTGTGACTCAGGGTCCTACCCAGTTCCCTGTGCCAACGCTCCCTCCCTGGGTTATGGTAATGAAACGGCGGGGGTTGGAGAAATTTATACAAATCAGTGATGAGCTTGGCGTCCGAGGTCCGGGTTACCAACCATCGCTCGTAGGGCGTGATTGATCGGACAGCGACGTCACGCACTGGGGGTTGAAGAGCCCAGTGGCGGACCTGCATGTAACGCAGCCTGTCCCCCTCCGTCAGGCCAAACTCCTGTCGGAGCTGCTGGAAGGGGAGCACGCCCTTCGGCCCGTAGATCCGGAAAAGCGCCCTGCAGCCCGCGCTCACCCAGTGGGAAAAAGCTCCCGGCTCCAAACCCGGGGTAAAGTCCGGATTGCCAGCGATGGGGGTGAACGGCGATGGAAAGGTCGTGAGCTCACGCAGCTCACACACCACGTCCCACACTCTCAGCGGGACCCGGGTGATAAAAGAGGCGTAAAGATTAGGCGGGCGGTGAGCGCGCCGCAGGAACGGGACCTCCTGGAGGGTAAGGCCTGCGACTGCCTGGTCCTGAAAGAGCCAGTGTTTATCCGATTCCTACCGGCTCCACTCCACCAGATACCGAAGCTGCGCCGCCTGAAAGTATCTCCGGAGGTCCGGGACTCCGAGACCCCCCGCCTCCGGGGCTAGCATGGAGAGGACCCGCTTCATCCGAGGCTTACGGCCCTGCCACACAAAGCGAGATATGTCTGCCTGCGCCTGCCGTATCCAACCCACGGGGGGCTGGAGGGGCAGAGCGCGGAAGAGATATAGGATCTGAGGCAGTATCGTCATCTTCACCGCCGCGATACGGCCCAACCACGAGAGTAGGCCCTTGTTCCATCGGCTGAGTTCCTCTTTGATCTTTTTGCCCAGAGAGGAGTAGTTAGCTGCAACCATGGCAGGCAGGGAGGGAGCAAGCAAAATGCCTAGGTAAGGCACCGTGGAGGAGGACCACTGCAGAGGAAAGAGACTCTGAAGGTCCCGCCTGGTGTCAGCAGAGAGCGACACATCCAGCGCAGCCGACTTAGTCATGTTCATTTTAAAACCCGCCACACGGGCAAAAGCGTCCAGTTCGTGGACGCAGGCAGGGAGCGACCGCTTGGGGTCGTCCAGGGTCAGTAAGACATCGTCCGCGTATAAGCTGACAGTGTGCATGTATTGCCCCATCTTCACCCCAATAGCGTCCGGATTATCGCAAATCCTCTGTGCAAACGGCTCCATATAGATGGCAAAGAGGAGCGGCGAGAGGGGGCAACCCTGTCTCGTGCCGCGCTCAATGGCAAAGCAATTGGAGCTGTGTCCATTGACACGCACTGACGCTGATGGTCTCCTATAGCAGTTAAGGACCATAGTGCGGAACTTCTCGCCGATCCCCAGTTTCCCAAGGACCAGCTCGAGATATGGCCAATGAACCCTATCAAAGGCCTTCTCCGCGTCGACCGATAGCAGCATCCGCTCCCCCGGAATGCGTGAGGCCTTTTCCAGCACGTGCGTCACCCTCTTAGTGTTGTCGACCGTCTGCCTACCGGGTACAAAACCGGCCTGGTCTGCCTCCACCAGACCTGGTAAGTGTAAACCCAATCTGGCCAAGATTCCGGTGTAAAGCTTGAGGTCCACATTTAGGAGCGAGATGGGCCGGTACGAGCCGCACAGGGTACGGTCCTTCCCCGGCTTGGGGATAACCGACACCGTCGCCGAGAGAAGGTCCGGCGGGATAGCTCCCGGCTCGGAGAAGGAGTTGAACAAGCGAGCCAGTAGAGGCGCGACAGTGGGACAGAAGGTCTTGTAAAACAAGGCCGTATAACCATCCGGGCCCGGGGCTTTGCCGTGCTTTAGCCGCGCAATCGCGGAGATGACCTCCTCCACGTGAATGTCCCTCTCCAGGTGGTCCGCCTGGGAGGGGTCCAGGGCCGGAAGGGTCACGGATTCCAAATAGGCCTCAGCCTCACCCGGTGGGGAAGGCTCTGCCGCGTACAGTGCCTCGTAAAAGGAACGAAAGGTATCTGCCACCTCCGCGTCATCGGAAACCGGGATCCCGTTCGCTCCCACCAGCTCCTTCACCACATTGCGCTGCTGCGCAGCCCTGAGCCTATGGGCCAGGAGTTTACTGCATCTGTCTCCGCCGGTGTAAAAGGCATGCTTCAGGCGCAGCGCAGCATACTCCGCCCGATCTAGATCCAACGCAGAGAGGAGTTTCCGAGCCGCCTTCAGCTGCTTCCAGATACGAGGAGCCCCCGTCCGGCGGTGAACCTGCTCGAGCTCCCGAACCTGCGCTGTCAGTTTCTCCCTCTTGCGTTGGCGTTCCCTGTTTTCCGCCGAGGAAATGGAGATAAACTCCCCTCTGACGACCGCTTTCAAAGCCGCCCACTGCGTCGCCAGGGACGTGGCAGAGTTGTTATTGTGGGTCAGGTAGTCCTGGATGACCTCCTCCACTCGCTTTACGACCGATTTCTTATGGAGAAGCGTGTCCCGGAGCCGCCACATCCCCCTAGAGGGGGGGGCCGCCGGCCAAGCAAAGATTCCGGAAACCGGTGCATGGTCGGACAGGGACAAAACCCCAATGTCCGCGGCCGTGGCGGTCGAGCGAAGCGGTCCACTCACCAAGAGGTAGTCCAACCGTGAATACGTGCGGTGCGCGTGGGAGAAATAGGAGTAGTCCCTATCGATGGGGTGCAGGACGCGCCAGAGGTCATGCAGGTCCATTTCCGCAAGCTGGTCCTGCACCGCCCTAGAAAGCGCCCCTGTCTGCGGAAAGCGTTGGGCAGACCTATCCAGGGTGGAGTCGAAGACCGTATTCAGGTCTCCCCCCAAGATGATATGGCGATCGGGCGAGGCAGTAACGTCCACCAACACTGATTCCAGGAAGCGATCCTGGTGGTCATTCGGGCTGTACGCCGAACCAACCGTAAAGGTAACACCTCCCAACCGCATGCGATACACCAGAAGCCTCCCTTTCTGCTCAGCATGTTTATGTAACACCTCCCCCCTGAAGGAGCTGGCTAAAAGAATGGCCACCCCAGCAGTCTTAGTCGCAGCAGAGGAAAAGAATTGCGTGGGGAACTTGGCAGAGCGCAACCTATGGCAATCTTTGGAAAGCAAATGGGTCTCCTGCAGGAGGCAAATATCCGCCTGCGACCCCTCCAACAGGGAAAGGATCGCCCTACGTTTCACGGGGTTATTCAGACCCTTAACATTAAGGGTCACTACCTTCAGGGGCGGCATCGCCTCCAGGGAGACAACGCGCTATGCAGTGGGCAAGGGATTAGCGGAGGGGGCGCGCGGGGCAGGGGCGCAGGGAAGGCCAGAGGCAACATCGCACATGTTCGGACCACTTCGGACGGGACCCCCCCCACACCAAACCAACAGTTAAACCCCCCCAGAACCAATCCATAGCAACCAACCAAAGTAAGAAAAAACAGAAAACAACACCCCATAGTCTCAGTCTAGCCCAAATGGGCGAGTCTGTAGAAAAAAGTCAAGTGGACGTCCAGCCACACCCCCCCCCCCCCGGCCCCCCCAGCCCCAGCTCAGCACCGTTAAAGCTAAGAATCTCTCCCCCCGGAGAAAAGTTAGGCCGTTAGGGCCACACCAGTAGCTTCAGGCAAGTTCCTGGCCGCATTCCTCAGGGCCTCCGCCATTTCTGCCCTGATGGTGGGTGAGTCTGGACGACTCGCCGGCGCTGACGATGGGCGCCTCCTCGACCTCCGTCGGCCCCGCCGCTCGGGGCGCCGCCATGCAGGTGTAGCCCCCTCCTCCTCTGTAGCAGTAAGGCCCAATACTCCACAGACATCTTGCAGAGAGCGCAGCTGATGCAGCACCCCATTCCATCGAAAAATAAGACGGAAGGGGTGGCCCCAGGAGTAGGGTGTCTCATGCTCTCGCAGAAAGTCCGTCGCGATGCGGAAAGACCTGCGCTTCTGCAGTGTGATGGCGGACAGGTCCTGATAAAGCGCCACAGGTCTTTCACGAAAGGTCAGCGGCTGCTTCCTGCGGGCCTCCGTCATGATGCGCTCTTTCAGGGGGAAATCCGGCAGGAAAGCTAGGATATCAGGCGGGGGAGCCGATGACTGGCGCTGGCGGCCAACCCTATGCGCTCTGTCAATGCGGATCGGGAAGTCCGCTCCTTCCTCCAAGATGTCGCGGAACAAGTCCTGCAGATAGGCCACCAGGTCCCCACCCTCATCCGCTGATGGAACACCTCGCACCCGAATGTTATTCCGCCTGGACCTGTTCTCGAGGTCTTCCGAATGGGCCTGGAGCTCAACACACTGCTCCCGGAGGCGGAGGACGTCCTGCTGGAGATGAGTTATCTCTTCATCGCGACGCTGGGCCGTCGTCTCCACAGCATCGACCCGCTCGCCCAGGCCCTCGACCTCCCTGCGCACCTCCCGGACCTCTCCAGCTACCTCGGTCTTAAGAGTTTGAAATTCCTCCTTGAGGGAGCTGAATAAGTCCTCCATGAAGGACCTCGTGACTGGTGGCTCGCCCACGGCTGCATCCGTTGATGTCCGGGAGGTCCCCGGGGACGGCTGTGTCCTGTCGCGTAGTTGCTGGGACCTGCCGAGCATTTCCGGCAAAGTGCGATCTCCCCGCGCCGCGCCACGTCTCCCAGCCATCCTGGCCCCCGGAGAAGCCTAGGGTCAGTCGCTGTAGGCGAGCGCCACCGCTCGCGGGCACCAGATGTGAGGCCCTCGGTGAGGACAAGGGTAGTGCGTCACAGGCGACAAAATGGCGGCCCGGTCCTGGGCAAGACGACCCCCGGGCCAGCAGGGCAGGAAGCAACGTCCAAAGTGGAGGCCTCCAGCCTCGTATTCCCAGAGAGGGCAGTAGATGAGTCGGCGCCAGGACAGAACGAGGCCCTCGTAGAAGAAGGGTGCGGGCGAGGGCCACTGGGCACAGCCACACAAAGACAAGATGGCGGGAGGGTGGGACCCAAGGAGGCAGCCCGGGCTGGCAAGTCCATGGGCGACCCTCAAGCAGCAACAGGTCCGGAAGGGGCGAAACCGGCGGCTCCCCTCGCCACTAGTTAATTCGCCCGGCACGGGCACAGCTCGAACTCCGCCATCCAGCGTCTCCGGGTGCGGAGTTCGCAAGGCGTTACCCCTCGAAGGCCAAGGCAGGGGGAGGGGTCGCCGGCGCAGGGGTGAGGTCCGTCGCCCGTCAGCGGTGGTCGCCACCAGGGCACCGGTCAGGAAGCTCCGGCACTCCGCGAAGTCCGTCTATTCCGCTCCCTCGGGATCTCCGGCTTTCAGCTGTTCAGCACTCGGCCTAGCCGAGGCGAGCGGACAGCGCCGCCGTATGCTCCGCCTCCAGGCTCTTCTCCTCGGGACGACCCAGGCTCCGCTCCTCGGAGCGATCTTTGGATAAACTTTTCGGGGACTTCCCCCGGGTCCACGAAAGTCAAAGTGGCATCAAAATGTGCCCTAGGAATTCCGGCACAGTTCTCTCGCCCGCAGAGCAACCGCGGGGGGAGAGAAGCGCGGCGATCAGGGCTCGGGCTGAGCCGGGCCGGAGGAGCTACGGGAGGAAGCGTCCGCTCACCCCGCCATCTTGGCCACGCCCACTCGTCATATTTTTGGGGGTTATGTAAACCCCTAACATTCCAGGATAAGAATCGAATCTGTGATTATTTTATTTTTGCTTCAGTACGTTCGGCTGGGATCTGGAGAGTGGGGAAGCACCCGCGACCAGAGGGCTTGACTTTTAATGAAAGATCTCCACAATGACTCTATCCCCTGTGCACCAGAGGGCAGTATTACGGAGCCAGAGGATTCTAATGTATCCTCCAATGTTCCTTTTTTAGCGAGGTACACCAAAATAGCAGTTTTCTGCAGGATCGTTTCCCCGACCGGGGAGCAACAGTAATGTGCAGCCATTCTACAGCATACCCTCTAGCGCCCGCCTATTTTTGATATAACCTTGTGTGGAGTTTCTTTTGTGGTGTGCCTAGTGTGTTGCGGCTGTGTGTGTATGTTGCGCAAACGCTTTACACATTGCCTCTGGGATAAGCCTGACTGCTCGTGCAAAGCTACCAAGGCGGTGAGCATGGGTTATCATCAGTGTGTAACTCCCTTGCCCTGACTAGAGTGGTGGTTTCTGCCTGGCGTTGGCGGAAGCCTTAGCCAACCAGAAATCCCATTTCTAACAATAGGCAATACAACACATCCCCTTTTCTATAAAATTAAATAATTAAACAAACGGATGGAAAAAGCATATATATATATACAATAAAATGCATAATAGATGGTTTGTCTTGGAAATACAATTCAGATGGCAGTTTACATACCAATACATTATATGGAAAAGTTCATTTAAGTAGTTTTGCACAAGAACACCTGCCTGATAGTGGTACTCCCTATATAACACCTACGTCAATATGTAATCTCGTAACTCTGCAAGTAATGTCCTTGGATGCATGCTCACTTGTAAAATCAATTGACCAACATCCCCTCTGTGTGACTGAAATTCTCTCAACGTTGCCCCATTTTACCTCATTGTAATTGACAATATTTCTACATTCCACTTCTTTCCATCTTCCGAAACAACTGTATATCTTCCTGTTTTCATGAACCTTTTGTGCATTGACCATTTTGCTGTACCCTTTCTCTGAACATTCAACGATCTCACCCGCACAAAATCACCTGCCATAAATACCACATTCCTGCTACCGCTTTCATCAGCAGTATATTTCATCTGCGTTTCCTGTACATTTTGTTGTAAGTTCACCACATCAACAGTAATCATCCTTCCCTTGCACATTCGAGCAGGCATAGCCTGTACAATCCTTCAACAATACAAAAGGTGGTTGAATGAGTAGTAATTATGTGACGCCATACTAAATTCTTCATCTCTTCTTTCCAGTTTAGACTATTTTGTCCTAACAATTGAACATTTTTATCCAGTACTCTGGTAAATCACTCCACAAGACCATTCTCCTGTGGATGCCCTATTGCAGTTTTTCTATGTTTCACTCGATTCTGTGCAAGATATTTTCCAAATTTCTTGGGATATTCTTTTTTGTGAAAAAGTTTTTCACAAAACCTCACCACAACCTGTATTTTCATTTACTTTACTTAACTCACTTCAAAGACATTTTGAAAAATAATTCATAAGTACTATAGCCTATTTTTCACCTTTCCCATCAACTCAAATGGACCATATACCTCTTTCGCCTCTTCTGCCATGCCCTTTTGAGAAAACCTCTTGATATTACAGGGACCCCCTCACCACATGACTTGGGTCACCGCACGCACATGCCAAACATCCTCTCACAAACCTATCCACAACTTGATCCGAACCCGGTTACCAAAGGTTTTGCTTTACCTTCCTTTTCATGCAAGACATACCTCCATACCCCTCATGTAGTGTCATCATTGATCTTACTCTCAACACCTTCGGTACCAGAAGTTCATCACTGTGTCTGACAATGCCATCCTAAAATTAAAATTGTGAGCAAACTGATTTGTAATTGGATACTTCATATTCCAAATTCCGTTCCCACATTCTTTGTTGCCGTAATAACGCTATTATCTTCTGCTTTTACCCCATTTTTCGCTGCTATCCACTTCCACTCACACACAGATATTGCCTTTAAATTACAGTTTTTCACATCACATACCACCCAATCATCCTTTATTTCTCTTCCATTTAGATGCACTGGTAAACTGGTAGACAGTCCGCATTCACATTTTTCATGCTAGGACATCCAACTCAAACTATTGCAATCGATACAACAACTTTCCAATGTGCGGTGCTGCCTTGCTAGCTCCGTTTAGGGTAAGCAGTTCCACCAGGGGCCTATGGTCCATCCTCGTGCACAAGTAGCTCCTGAAATGTTGAACTATCCACCAACAAGGCAATGCTTCCTTCTCGATAGTGGGTGCGCTCCTCTCTGCATCTCTAATCTTTCTAGAGGCAATGCTACTATCCTCTCCTGCCCACCACTGACATGAATTAAAGCCATGCGTACTGGCATCAGTGTATGTAATGGTACGATCAGAACGTTAAAGCTCGAGTAATATAATGTTTGATATCCTCAAATGTATTTTTACAAGCTGGCGCCAATAAAACTGTTGTTATTTCATCATCAACGTCCTCATGGGCTGAACTCTGTCAGCAAAGTGTTTAGTACATTTTGCATAGTAGTATGCAAGGAACAATCTGAGTTCATCTTTTTCCTGAGAACATATTGCCTTTTCTATTGCCTCTATCAATTTTACCTTAGGTCTTATTTCTTCACCAGAAATAGTATGTTCTAAATACTCAACCTCCCTAACTGCAAATTTACATTCATCAAGTCTTACACTGAGGCTTGTTTCTTCCTAAATTCCTAAATCCTCAACACCTTACTCAAAAACCTATCTTGATCATCTTTGTCTGTACCCCACACCAGCACATCATCTTAAAAAACATAACTCCTTCTATCTCGCTGGGCAATCGTTGTATGACATGCTCAAACACTGCTGATTCTGAAAACAGGCCAAATGGCATTCATGCAAAACAAAATGCTCAATCAGTTGTCACAAATGAAGTTAAATGTTTAGAATCTGGATGCAATAGCACCTGATGGTATGCATTAGGAAAATTCAGTGGTGGAATAGACCTTCCCCACTCTCACACTGGTTAACATCTCATTGATATTTGGCACAGACTGACAATCTACCCAAATATTTTTGTTGAGATCTCTGAGATCTATAAACATTCTAATTTTCCCATTAGGTTTATGGGTTATCAATATAGGTCTCAACCATTCTGATAATTCAATCAGCTTTATCACATTCATTCTTTGCAATCTGTCCAATTCTTCCTTCAATGAACTCCTCTTTTTTGATTTAATCCAGAAAGATATAAATAGATATATACAATTGCAAACACATATCAGACATAATAATAAATAGATTGCTTATTCCATCGTCTATACATATACAATCCTATAAATACATAGCTTTAAACCATATTTTGCCATGTTTTTTGTTTACTTAATTAATCATTAATATAAACTGGGCCATATCCTAAGCCGATACCTGTAGGAATCCATTCTATCCTGCCTTATTGCTGACCAACATTGTCATCAGTGACCACATCTTTTGACCTCACTCCCTAGTCTGCCAGCCTTTGTCCTTATATATAGCAGTCTCCTGAACATGAATATTCAACAGGCGATAAAGCCAGGCTTGATAGGTAGGAAGTTCAATCTCTTTCCATGCTGTAGCAATCAGTAGTCTGGCCACAGCTATTGTAATAAATACAACCTCCTTTTCTGCTGGCATTAAGTAAACACACCCATCACACCCTAACATAATCAAAGCTGGTCTAATAGAAATTCCCTTATTCATTGTTTTCTGCCAAAAGTTCTCTATACTAAAAAACATATGTACACATTCGGTTAGTCCTATTTGACATCTGGGGCATTTATCATTTTCCCTCTTCCACCATCCATAGAGCTTTGCAGGTGTGCAGTATAAGTTAAAAATTGTTTTAAAATACTAAGCCTTCAAATTTGCTGATCGGAATATCTTTGTCCCCATTTCATTTGATATCCAAATATATCTATGAATCCTCTAGCTTTGTTGCTCATTTTACCACCTTTTTCTCCAAATCATCATGGACATTTTCTATTAAGATTGAATAAAAATCCTTAATCCTACCTGACCCTCGTTTTAATATTTCCAATACTGGTATTTTATCCAGGTTGATAGACCCACTGGGCAGACACGTAAGACATTCCCTAATCTGTAAATATTTAAATTGTGTTCTATCTATCCCTAGATTTTGCATTAGATCTACAAATGGAATACCATCTGTATTATTATATAGGTTAGCTATTCTAACTATACCAGCCTGCCCCCAACTTCTTGCCATGCGCATCATATACTGCAGCCAGAAAGAGGGAAGATCGCCAAAGGGGTGTATACCTATTATACCTAGGTATTTTTAGCAATCTGGCCACTTTGCCCCAGATCGTCTGTGCCGCCATGTGAACTTAAATAGTGTCTTTTTATAGTAGCTAAGTTCTATATGCTTAAGGAAAATCCCTCCAAACTCTTTTCCAAAACATAGATGATAAATAGTAGGCAAATATATGTCCCCCATCTCCTATATCACCTCATATAAGGAGCATTCCCATCTGCTGCAGTGCCTAAAATGAATACAATAGGTTCGGAACAGCCCAACCTCCTATGATTCCTGGTAGTGTCTATGTTTTCAGTGCACGTCGAGTTTTTTGATAATAGCATAAAAAATGTAAAAACATCGGATTCATTTTTTGTATAGTGTCATCTTATAATTCCAGGGGGATGGAGTGAAACAGATATAATACTTGTGAAAATGTTTTCATTTTTAACACATCGATCCTCCCTACAATTGTCAGGTGTAATTTTACTATGCACCTTAATTCTGTTTCTATACCATCGACCCGGAAGTCTGTTAGAACAGGGAGGCCGCAAGATAACTATCTGATTTTAATATTGTGGGCACATGCAAAATGCCCCGGACCGTAAACACCAAGACGCCAATTTGAAAGTACTGCTGCCAGTTCCACGGAAATCTATGTGATCCACACATAATGGCTCACCAACTTGATTTTAAAAGGAAATTTAGGTTTGGCTGGATTTTTAAAAATATACCCTCTAACTACTAGACTGAGATCGCATGGTGGTTCTAACAGACAAAAGACCACGGATTATTAATCTAGATCCAAAAGGCTAGCATACCTGTGGCCTCTGGGTGGACATAAATCCCAGTAGATGATGATATCTGAACATCAATATGAAATAAGATTTTTATAAACTTTGTTAGTCCTGAAGAAGGTGCCAACATCAAGAAGTCACCAAAGCGCCGCGTTGACTGATTTCTAACAAATGTTTTTAACTGATTTATGTGATTTTTTTTAGATTGTAACTTTCAACAGGAGGAATGTTAGGGTGTTCATAAAGGCTAGAAATAGCTTATATTATGCGCTTTTTTATATATGCTTAATGTGAATAAATTGTCTTGATATATTTCCAGCATTATTTGTTATTGTCTCACTTGCCCTCATCTACAGACCAGACTATAACATTGTTTTAAACAAATAGAGCTTTGACATAGACCCTTGGTCCATGGTGAGATAATTCTCTTGGTGGCATCTAAACGATAGGGAAATTGTTTTCTTTAGTAGTCTATTCCATCAAAGTCAAGGTCTAAGTTTATAGGCCATGTCTCGTCCATGTTGGGGCTTATTCTAGCCCCCAAGTACGTGGCCGACTTAGTTTTTGGTGGTCTTTAAATTTACATTGCAATGAGCATATTATTTGTGGCTTTCCTGCATTCAAACGATACCCTGATCTGCTCCCATATCCCTCCGCCACATCTTCAACTTCCTTAATTGCTTTATCAGGCTCTTATATGATAATAGCAATATCGCCGGCATAGACCTAAATCTTGGGGTCATATCCATTAGTTATTACAGGTTTAATTGCTAGGTTTTGTAATATCTGATTAATAAAAGGGTCGATAAACATGGCAAACAGGATTGGGGAGCAGGGGCACCCCTGTTGTGTCCCTCTAGCAATCTCAATCTTACCCGAAATAAAGCTATCCCATTATTAATTGGAGGGGCTTCGTAACAGAACTATCAAGCCAGAGGTCACGTTAGTTCGCAACGACAACCAGCCTCAGGTTGGGGCTGCTCAGGAGCGGAGCAAAGAAGTGGCCTTCAGCCATGCACTGCTAACCAATCCTAGACAAGAGCTGTGATAGAGAATAGATAAACAAGCATTTTAGTGGGAGAATGTATAGTGTGCTATCCATTTTAGGAAACTCGATTCAAGGCTTTCTATTTTCTGCCTCTGCTAAAATTCAGCATAGCGCCTAGAAGCGATGATAAAGTATTAGAATGCTATGAACCATCTAATGATATCAGGACACCAACCTTGAAAATTGGACGGCGTGGCTGGACCTAGCTGTTGCTTCCTCCTTTTGCCACCGTCAGCCATCTACCGCTCGCCGGACCAGCTGCGCGGGTCCCGCAGCGCACCATCACCTGCGGGAGCTGTGGAAGGTACTGATCCCTTGTGGAGGAACCTAGTGGGCAGAGGTGTGGCGGAGCAGGGCTGCGAGTGCGGAAGCAGGGACTCCATTTCCCAGGAGTCCCTGTGCACCCAATTGCTACCACCTGGACTGCTCTCCCTGCTGGACACGCCCCCCGCCCCGAGGTTAAAGTGGTTGCTTGCTTCTTCCCGGTGGGACACCAACCTTGAAAATTTGGACGCCGTGGCTGGACCTAGCTGTTGCTTCCTCCCTTTGCCACCGTCAGCCATCTACCGCTCGCCGGACCCGCTGCGCGGGTCCCGCAGCTCACCATAACATGCGGAAGCTGTGGAAGGGACTGAGCCCTTGTGGAGGAACCTTGTGGGCAGTGGTGCGGCGGAGCAGGGCTGCGAGTGCGGAAGCAGGGACTCCATTTCCCAGGAGTCCCTGTGCGCCCAATTGCTACCACCTGGGCTGCTCTCCCTGCTGGACACGCCCCCAGCCCCTGAGGTTAAAGTGGTTGCTTGCTTCTTCCCGGTGGGACACCAACCTTGAAAATGTGGACGCCGTGGCTGGACCTAGCTGTTGCTTCCTCCCTTTGCCACCGTCAGCCATCTACCGCTTGCCAGACCCGCTGCGCGGGTCCCGCAGCACACCATCATCTGCGGGAGCGGTGGAAGGGACTGAGCCCTTGTGGAGGAACCTTGTGGGCAGCAGTGTGGCAGAGCAGGGCTGCGAGTGCGGAAGCAGGGACTCCATTTCCCAGGAGTCCCTGTGCGCTCAATTGCTACCACCTGGGCTGCTCTCCCTGCTGTACACGCAGGGAGAGCAGCCCTATTTAGCCAGCCCTATCTAACGCCCTATTTAGCCAGCCACTAATACCGCCGCGCGGGAGCGTGCGGGTGCGCGCCGGGAGAAGACCGGGCAAAGGGCGGGCCCTCTGAGGCCCTCAGAGACCGAGTGAGGCCGGGCAGGGCCTACTCTCTTTCACCGCTTCTACGGATATTAACTCTTGGTGCACCTGCCCGCAATGGCGCAAAGTCCTGACAAATCATTTCTCGAGAAGACTGGGGCTAATAATAATGGAACACTTGATAATTATTTTACAAGGGCTCCCACTGACCCAGACAGGGAAAAGTCACTGGCAGAGCGCAGGGTAGAGCGTCGTCGCTCAGTTGAATGCATGAAGTAGAGGTCTTCTACAGATCCCCCGCTCCATGCCCTTGCCCCTACTGTAGGACTTACTGGTAGTAATGAAGATCCCCTATCCCTGGAGAGTTTCCCTCTTTTGTTACGCGAATGTACTCCAACACCTCTAGTTCCCACAGTTCAGCCTATAACTGACACTCCTCTCTCCACTCCGATTTTAATAGATGCTGACCCGACTCCACGGACTTAGGTCCGAGTTAAACCTGCTCAAAATAAATTGAAAAAACCAGTACCTGCTAAGGTACTCAGCCCACCACCTGCCAAAAGAAGACGGAAGGGGGGCGATCCACAAAAGCCTAAGATCAGTCATACCGACTTTGGCAAACCCTCAAGGGCTACTACCAGATCTTCCTCGGCCCCAACGCCCGCATTAGTCAACTTGCCAAACCCAGCACCTCCTTCACCATAGGTACCAGTTTTACAGGCAGTGAATAACATGGTTCAATCTGACACTCCTGTTGACCCCTTCAAAAAGGATGCACCTCTTGCCGCCTCGCTGGATAATATGGAATACCTAATAAGGTCTTTCATCTTACCTATCATAGAGAGGCTGAAGAGGGTAGAGAATAGGCTTGAGGACATTGAATCTGTAATCAGTAATCATGTGGGATTATCCAAGGTAATGGCGAGTGGTGTTGTCCCGCCCCCAGCCTTGGTTACAGCAGGCACTCCCATTCTTCCTAAAGCTTCTGTCCAATCCATTGATCCAACACACCCCAAGCAACAGAGGGCTCCACCCGCTAAGCAGGGTAATAACTTAACCCCAAATCCAGTTAGTGTAGCTACGAGGGGTCCTGGAAAAGTATCTGCAGGAAACATACGGGAGACTACACGGGGTACCACTAGAAATACCAGGTCACCTTCTCGCAAATGCCCCCAAGTAGAATTACCCCCCCGAAGCTCTCCCCTATGTGGTTGTACTGACAGGGGTCCCTAGACTGCCAGATAATAAGAGGGAAGGGTTTTACCAGTTGAAAAATAAAATTATGCACTGGCTCAGCCAATTTAGACCACTTACACAAAACATTAATGGTGACATTGTGCACGTCCGGCGCCTCCCCTGGCTGGGCAGTAGGGTTAAGGACAACGAGGGAGACCTGGTTGTTGTAAATTTTAGAGACCCACGAGCGGTCAATTATATATTAAACTGACCCCTAGGTAGTGGCACCAATTCCATCGTCCCTCGCCCCTTGACTTATTTTTACCCCAGATCCCTAGTGTTCCCCTCCACCTACACTGGTGGCCAGGCACCCAATCAGATTATTCCCTTATTACCTTACAATACCAGATATTTGTTACAAGCTCCCTACCTTTTATCCGCTGCTGACCCCTTCGGGTGGAATATGGTACCTCCTAGGCCTAAAAGATATATGAATAGTAGAATGGATCACTTGAGACCTTTTACACCCCTGGAGTCAGCAAACAGGTTTGATGTGTTCTCAGGTATGGATGACTGTGACTGAAGTTTACAGTCTCAACAGGGTATGGGTGTCCAAACAAATGCCACTGGTGAGGGAGTGACCGGTGCGGAATTCCAATCTAGCAAACCCCTTGCCGAGTTGGCGGTCACTACTGTGGCAACCATAATTGATTCCCCTGCTACATCCCCCGGAGAGCATACATCCCGTCTGTCCATTCTTTCATGGAATTTGGCGGGGCTTCAGGGTAAGTTAGACTCCCCTGAGTGGGGGTCCTTTATTGATGAACAGCACATATGCCTGTTTCAGGAGACATGGGCACGGAAGGATATATGGCGTTCAGGGTATGCAACGTTTTCAATCCCAGCTAAATGGGAGGGGAAGGGACGGCCCTCGGGGGGCTTTGTATATGGGTGGCTTCTCATCTGGGATGTAAGGCTAGGGCCCTCCAAACTAATTCACTGGATGTTCAGTGCGTGCTGTTCGAATGGCCGAACCATACCCAACTCGCACTGATAAAGGTATACTCCAGACCGACGGGCATAACAAAGCCCTCACCCACTTGGGATGAGCTTTCTCTATTTCTGCCCAGAATACCCCTGGGTGCTAGGATCTTGCTGGGGGGAGATTTTAACTGTCAGTATGAGCTGCTAACCCTGACTATGGAGGGAGCTCTTATGGAGGAGGATGACCAGTGGGGAATTCCGCAATTGGTTGGCCCCCCACCTAAGCCATGGTCTCCTTTAGCAACACAAATTATGGCACTCACTCTCAGCAATTCGCTGAGGGCTTGTAATGGCCGACTTAAGAGTGATATCTCTTCAAAACCCACCTTCAACAAATCAGGGCAGGAGTCTCATTTGGACTATATCCTTGTTCAGATATCGTACTGGAACAAGGTCTCTGACTTTGTGGTAGTCCAAAGAACCAACAGCGACCACAACGCGCTGATCCTTTCGCTGGTTGCGCCCAGTGGTCACTTGGGCGACCAGCAGGCAGAGGCATCTCCAGATTCTAAACTAATTCTAACAAATGATAGGCGCAGAGTGAGGGGGACTAAGCTTCTGGATAATCCTGCCCACATTTCTGAGCTCTATGCACGGATTCTCCCCTTATTTGAACGCAATAGGGCCCTTATTAGTCAATCCTCGCCTGAAAATGTCTTCCCCAAGTTGGGCACCCTCCATATGGAATTGGTGGATACCCTTGTGGAACTTTTAAATCCAATCGCGCGGAAAGGGTCCCGCAGGGGGCAAAGATCCTCCTGGTTCAATTCAGCTTGTAGGAAGGCAAAGGCCGACCTCCTCGCTGTATTGAAGCAACCAAGGGACACAGAGATAATTAAGACTAGGAGGGCGGAACTAAAGCAAGCAATCCACCAAGCAAAGGTGGAATGGGATTACTCTAATTGGGAAAATATGCTGGCCTCTCTTCAGACTAGAGATGCTCGTAAATTTTGGCAGATAGTGAGAACAGGGTCTGCCGAGCCGACTCAGGCTGTGGAGGCCAATATAGCGGCTTCGGTTCGGGAGGACCACTTCCGCAGCCTCTATGAAGAGGTTAGCCTTGGCCCGCCCAAGCTCGAAGACGAGCTGACGTCTGAACACCTTCTACTTTCTGGCGGGTCAACCGCGTAACCTGAAACTGTGGAGGGCGTTGAGACACTGCAATTTTCACTGGGGGAGGTTTTTAATGTAATATCTAAATTGCCCTCGGGTAAGGCCCCCGGGTTAGACAAAGTGTCTGTTGGAAGTTTTTATCACAATTCTTGGGGGAATGGCGGTCCCTAATACTTGGCTGGGAGCAGAGATTGTACCTATCTTCAAGAAGGGCTCTCCTCTGCTCCCAGCCAACTATAGGCAAATCAGCCTCATTGATGTTTCACAAAAAACCTTCGCGAGGCTGATACTTGACCGCCTGCAGGAATGGATGATAGACCATTCAGTTTTAAGGACGTTCCAGGCAGGGTTTAGGAGCAAGGTGTCAACTATGGACCAAATTTTTCGTTTGGTCCTTCTGTTTTAGAAGACGGTGCGGGTGGAGGGGGGTACTTTGTATACCGTCTTCGTTGATCTCCGCGCAGCCTTTGATTTGGTTCTGCGAAGTAAACTCTGGACGGTACTCGCCAAACTTGGCATCCCCCTGCTCTTTTAGACATCATTGTTCGCTTACACACACACAATTATGCACAGGTTAGGTGCGGGAGGTCGGGCAGCCTCTCACAAAGATTTCCCGTTGGCAGAGGGGTAAGGCAGGGATGTGTTCTTGCACCGACCCTGTTTTGCCTCTTTGTCAACGGGGTAATCGACTACCTAAATAATGTCCCCAACACAGATGCACCAAGGCTCGGCGGTAGGAGGGTGCCCGCAATTATGTTTGCGGACGACACCCTCCTGCTGTCGAAATACCCAATGGGGATTCAGCGTATTCTCGAGGGCTTTGAGGCATTCTGTGGAGAGCATGGTCTCGAAATAAATGCCCTAAAGACCAAGTACATGATTTTTAATCCCCCCAAAAAAACACACGCCCCAACCCCACCATTGGCCTTAATAGGTTAGAAAGAGTCCTTACGTTTGAGTATCTGGGTGTGACTTTGAATGACAAATTGGAATGGGGTGACCATCAAGTTAAGTCCCAGCTCAGATTGGCCCAAACAGCAGGGGGAATAATTAGGATAGTTAATTCTAATAAATCATCTGTTAGACCGTTAGCCCCCCCGTTGGAGATTTATAGACTCCAGGCCAGAGGTGCGATTCTCTATGGCAGTGAACTCTGGGGACATGCCTGCAAAAAAGAGTTGGTCATAGTTGAAAACAAGTTTCTTAGACAACTCCTAAAGTTACCGGCTAGGACCCCCCTTCTGCCACTCAGGTTGGATCTGGGTCTAAAACCATTGGACGAAGTTGTGGGTGTAAAGCCCCTAACGTTTTGGAGAAGAATATGGTCTACTCCTGAGTTAGCCAACTATAGGCAGGAATTGCAGGAAATTCTTGCTCTTCCTACTATAGAGAACATCCCGTGGTTTAAATATCTAAAAACTGAGTTTGCCCGGCTGGGTCTTCCTACCCCGTGGAGTGACCCTGAAGTGGCCTGTCAGGGTTTGTCCCCTAAACACCTGGTGGCAACCTTTCATACATGCAATCTTGCATCCCACACCCAGGGTACACCCCCAGATTCCCAGGTTAACACCTTTCTCGGGGTGAAAGATTCCTATCAGTTTGAGCCAGTCTTTGATGACATTTTTCGGAACCTGGCCAGGAAATTATATATCCAATGCCGGTATGGTACTCTTCCGCTTAGAGCATTCACCAGTAAATGGAAGCACCACTCCCCGGAAAATTGCCCTGGCTGCAATTGAAGGCTTGAAGATGAATTGCATTTAGTCTTCTTTTGTCCTGCCTACAGTGCGGCTAGAAGGTTCTGGATAATCCCACTATGTAAAAATCTAGGGTTTGTCAAATGCTCTGAGGCCTTTAGAATTCTCAAGACTGACCTTTCAAAAGTAATTGTTTTTGCAATGGCCAACTTTCTCGAAGCAGCATGGCATAAGAGACTGCTTTTAATTCCTAGGGTACCCCATCCCTGATTTAGATCATGTACTACTGAGTGTACAATCGTTTTGTATTAGATCATTTTAAGTAAAATTTACCCCATATGTAAAATTGTTCCCGTTTTCTTACGTTATAGATTGTCCAAATAATTAATTAGTACTGATTTATTTGATTGTTTTTATAGTATAGGCTGCTATGTATTGGGGCATTCTTTCGTTTTATCCGTATGCTATCCCGCTATTGATGTAACATTGATGTCTGATTTTTTGTTTGTCGCAATTTTATGCTCATCTTTTATGGCAATTGCCGAAATAAAGATTAATGAAATGAAATGATATCAGGAATGTTCATATTGCTTTTGCTGGTCGGGTCATGCATTGCTGCATTTCTTTTTTCATTCTGTGCGGCTACAGTTCATATTTTAGTCACTAGATTTTGGTTTTTGGCTACCCTTCGTATTTTATTCACTAGATTAGAGTTTTACAAATAAACCTTTTTAAGATTGTATACCCTGTTTCTTAGAGCTATTTTAAGTGTGTTATTTATTTATGAAAGAGGGTTTGGGGTCCACTGTGTTCCTGAATCCATTTAGTGGGGCTGATCATGGGGGTGTGGGGTGGAGCTAAACACCATGAAGTGAACACCACAGCCGCAGCAATTTTTACCCAGCCCAAGGCATTTCAATTGATCCTACTTTTGGGACGATCTCCAGCAAAGGAAGATGAACCCCTATTGGCCATGGAATAGCTGGGGAGCACTATTTGGCTGGCTGATGGTACATTTGCCTGGCGGGTCCCTGGTGGGAGGAACACCAGCCCCTGGGGGTGGGGCGGATTCGGGGGCCTACCGCCTGGACTTCACTCCTGCCCCTCTGTGCACCGGGCCTTAGCATGCCCACTGAAGAAATTGGGCAGTGACTGTAGGGATGCCCATGGAGTGGCCCAACAGAGCTACCATTATCTGCTGGAAGTGAGTGTTACCTGTGAGGACCGCCTTGATGGCCCCCTGGTGGCTGTCTTACTGAGTGCGTGACTTGGCCCCCAACACAGGCACCCTGAAGGATCAGGCATTGTCACTGGTTCGCACCTCTTGTTGACAAGGGTGGGCAGACCCTTGGCCCCACATAAGGCGGCGTCCTAGGATGATGCTTGCTAACCTGGTGTGCAGTCCCCTATGACAACTATTGGTTGGCATCTCTGGAGGTAGGGGTCTACAGTCCACTTACTTGTTACTCTTGCTTGTAAAATCTGGCGTGTGGCTCATTCCCTGCTCTGGTACCCTCTATACTACTGAGGAATATCTCCGCTCGCCACTTGTCTTCCTCGCCTATGGCTCATCCAGTGAAACTGGAGTTGATGGTGAGTGAGCCTGAGTACACCACGGGGCACATGTACAAGGGTAAGTAGGATCCACTGGTACCCCCTGTGGTAGGGGAGCACAGTGCTTCTGTCATATTGCAGAGTTCAGATGTTGATCATGCTCCCACACAGGGGTATAGACTGGATGCTATCTTGGCTGTAATCACCTCCACCTGGATTACAGTTCAGTGGCAAATACCTCAGCCTACTTTGTGCTTAACTTGGAAAATTGCAGACCATGCCCCGGTTGTTGAAGCCACAATGACTGCTCTGGTCCCTACCATGAAGGACCATTCCCCCTTGATTCATGGTATGGCTGACCAGATCTGTGTCGTCAAGACCAGGATATAAGATCAGAAGATGCAGCAACAAAAGTTAGAGTAGTGGGTAAACCTGGGTGCATAGAGGGGGTTTGATGATCTCCTTCCTGGAGGTCTGGTTGTAGGAGGTGGTAGGCCCGGAGAGATTTTCCAAATGTTATACTTCAGAGTGAACTCAGAGAGCCTGCCAACCCCACACCCTGGTAGACCGACCTGACCCATGGTAGCCCGGTTTCTGCATTCTTGAGCCCAAGACTATTTATCATGACAAGGCTGCACTACAGGCCTAGTAGAAAATGCTGGAGTCTCTATCTTCCCAGATTTTACAGCTGCTGTCCAGAAACGTTGGGCCCCATCGCTTACATCAGGACATGGGTATGTGAGCTTGCTCTCCCCTATGCATTGCTCTTTCCTGCCAAGCTTAGAGTACTGCAGGATGGTGAATCACTATCTTTTGACACACCAATGGAGGCATGGGACTGGATTGATGTCCATGCTGTTCTGGATCATTTGGATCA
>NW_028247834.1:0-67264 GCF_964263255.1 Lissotriton vulgaris
GTAGGGCAGGGTAGGAGTGGTTTGCCCACTCCTAAGTGCACAGTGACTGTTTGGTCTGCCCTCTCGAACTGCCCAAACCTGTCATGCGCACTTTGCCCTTCTCCATGCAGATTGCATTACAGCCTGCATGTAGAACATGCCCACTCCTACAGCCGATTGGCTGAGTGCCTTGTCACAGAGCTCAGAACAATCACAACAAAGCGTTGTGATTGGTTTAAGGGAGGGAGCCTGGGTTCCTGCTTGCTGTTCTTTGAGTGGAGGCAGGCGAGCAGGAGCAGAGACACGAGACCCGGCGAAAAGGTATTTTTTTTTAGATTTGTTGTTCACCCGTGACACCCTCACGACCCTCCACCCCCCCCAAGACCTCCCACCTCACCACCACTAAACAAAACTCCTATCTCTCTCCAGCAGGTACATTAATCATCAGAATTAGCTTGCCACTTTTATTGTTGCCTGAAAACTGTTGGATACGAGGAACTCTGCCAGTGCTTTTAAAACTGCTGCACTGCTACAAACCAGCCCAGTAACAAAAGTGTCCCCCGCCCTTCCAGCCTCTAGGGGAAATGTCCGATGCCCAGTACAGCTAATCCTGGCTTGATGCCGAAGCCAAAGCAGGGAGCATTATGAATGATTCATGTTAAATGCCATCTGAAAGAAACTTCTCCCTTGGAGACCATTTTGAAGGTTCTGTGAAGCAGAAGGCGATAGTTTATCTTCCTCCCAATCAGTGGATTTCCTTTATAAGGCCACTCTACAAGCCCCCACAGGCTGGCTGATAAGCACTCTTAAGACACAGGGCCTCAGTGCCAGTGTCACCTTTTGGAAATTTTCGATTTCATTTCAAGGACATAAAACAGGCAAGTTACTGCAAATGTGTATTTAACCAAAAATTGTGCCATAGTTCTCTTTTACCACTTGCTGAGAGCAGAAGGCTGCTTATGGGCTGATAAAGGTCGGATGCTACAGCTGCGCGAGATGGATTTTAGGAGAACAAGTGATAGAGAACTTGAAAACTAATGTCACAGAAATGACATAAAAAAAGCATGAACATCCATCGAAAGCTGCCATCTCCCATTTACTTCAGACATCTCTGCAGTTATACTTTGTAATCCACACATGCAATACCCCTTCCTCAACATTCACCCAAATAATTATATCTGTGTTTCTTTAGGTTATTATGAGTTGCTGTCGCTTAGGAGGAGCAGATTGAATGTATTCACCTTCTTAGCCAGGCTATATGGGAAATTACAAACGTGTGTACGTTTTGGCCCCAATGGGGAATGCACTCCGAAATTTAGAGTTAAGAGAGGGATAAGACAGGGCTGTGTATTGTCCCCCCTCCTTTGTATCTTATTTATTAATGGAATTGATGCTATTTAAAAAAATGTAAATGCAGATGCCCCTAAGATCAAAGGTGTCCCTGTGCCGGTGTTACTCTACGCCGATGACGCAGTATTGCTCTCAAGAACACCTCTGGGACTGCAGCGTTTGATCGATAGATTCTCCATCTTTATAAAAGAAAGAAAACTAATCATTAATAAAGGGAAAACACGTACCATGACCTGTGGGGCCAAAAGCAAATTTTTAAACGCCTTTTTTATTGACGGTGACAAGGTGCAACATGTAAACACATTTTGCTACCTCGGAATAACCTTCTTCAAAGACAGAAAATGGCTTAATGAATTTAATAATATCCGTAACAAGATGGCCAAAAACGCCCATGGTGTTTTTAGGTTTGCGGCGAAGTTCGGGGACCGCCGCACCAGGGACATGCTCACTATTTATCAAGCAAGATGTATCACTATTGCACTTTATGGAGCGGGTGTTTGGGGCCACAAATGTGACCTTAATCTGCAGCAGGAGGAAAACCGTTTTTTTAAAAAACTACTGGCTTTACATGCGTCCGCCTCAACTGAGCTAATCCATTGGGAATTGGATACTAAGTACCTGATTGATCTATTATATCCTTGAGGCCACTTATGATTTAGCGCTCCATTTGGCTACAAGAAGAAAAGTCTTTTAATAGATCTATAATTGAGGATTGTCTCTCTCTGGATAAACACCTTAATATTCCCTGGTTAAAATATGTGGCTGTCTGTTTTTCTGGGATATTCAATTTTAACGTATTGAGTGACCCTAATGCAACATCCCTGATTTCTGAAGCAGAACTGAAAAACTATTTTCTGACTTTCAGAGCGAGGAAGCGGGCACAGCATTTATACGGTTGGCGAGGGATTTCCGAATTACTTAGCCATGGTGACAAGGACATCGCACAAGTTTGTACTGACCAGATTAAGGTTTGGTGTAGCACACCACTTGGTGGCGCTTCCGATTCTTAAGAAGCACCCAACTGGGCCTTGTTTATGTGATGGAATATCCAAGCAGAGCACCTTGCACTTTTTTATTGTTTTGTAAACTGTACATGAATTTTCGTACTGCCTATCTGAAACCCATGTTTGTTAAATATGGGGTACGTACAGTTAATCAGGCTATGAGTTTAATTTTTAATCTGCATTCCGCCGACATTTGTTTTTATACTGCCACGTTTCTAAACCCGTCTATCAATGCCAGGATAAGCATGTGTTTTTAAGAGTTATGTCTGCTAACTCTCTGGTTGTTTTTTTATTCTGAAATTTATTGTATGTAATATTCACGGTATTTTTATCCTTGTGCTTTTGTCATTTACATGTGCCGAATAAAGCTTCATGAGTTGAATTGAATTGTATTCACCATACAGGTACATTGTTATCACAGATAGTAATTGCAGCATGATCATTATCATTAATTAATATTTTTGATTAAGAGGCGAATGGGCTTGGCATGTGACAGCTGACTGGTCCCATATGCATTTATTTGGAAATACTATGTAAGAGGAAGAAGTGTATCATTTCAGAACGCAACCTCTAAAACACACATATGGGATGCTTTCTGGCCTCTGAGCGCAAATCCATGTTTTGCCATGAAGGGCTGCGCCTGCGTAGAGCATTACTTCAATAGATGCGCCCATGTTGCATATCTTTTCTTATTTTTTAAGCCGGTGCATGCTAATACATTTGCATTCTAGCTTTTAGAACAAATGATAATGTGTGAAGCTGCCATTCGTTGCTTTGCCTCAAAAGTCCATTTTAGTGCTGATTCAGATTTAATGAGCAAGGACAAACTGTGCAGAAGTTTAGACATTTTGTGAGATTAAAGAAAAGAACGTTAAAAGGGGCAATGCTTAGCACTAATTCCCCATTCCTGACTTTAGTCTGGCAGTTCAGGCTTTGAGATCTATCAACACGCGCTTGTTTGATCTCTCGAACTTCTTTGTTTCTTTTTAACCTCTCAAGTAAAATTCTGAACTCAACTCGCATTACAGTTTCTTTCTTTTATTGGCGGATTCATTGAGTACCTGGAGAAGCCTTTTATTCAGTCATATTACTGGTAGAGCATTCCTCAGGAATCCAATAGTCAAAGAACTGTGGAGGCGGAGGCATTGATTTTGGAAGAGCGGTCGATCCCGTGGGAGACCCGTTCTGTGAGCACGGGTTCCTGCAGGTCAACCCCACCCTCCACCCCCGCCCTTCTCCTGCGGAATCGATGGCACATTAAGTGAACGGATCATCGAAAAGCCTAACACCTCAGCAAATCACCCATTGTTTGTTTAATTTCCGAAGTTAAATCACTTACCTGTGTGGAAGGAAACACGATGGTCACGAAGCACGGAAGCAGCTCTTTTTATTCAGATCGATGCGGCCTGTCTCTCTTAGTGCTGCTGGGAACTGGAAAAGGAAGAGACAGCCGCCTTGCTCTCACCCCGTACTGTACGCGCCTCTAAGCCAATCCAGATGCTGCTGCTCCTCCTGATACAGCAGCGCTTGGATTGGCTGGGGCAGACAACCTCGATGGTCATTTCTGAGCAAGGGGGATGTGGCTGGGAGTCACCCCCGCAGCATCTACAGGTAATAGTGCCATTATAGGCAACTCCCTCATCCACAGTTTGAGCATGCGTGAATAAATAAACACACAAGACAACTTTTGTTATGGAAAAATATTGCTGCAGGTTTATTCCATACAAAAGTATGCAATATGGTGGGTTATCCTACGGGCGATCCAAGGGCAGGCACCTGTACCAACCTATGCTGCCCCCACCCACCCGATGAGCCAGCACTGTGGGTCACCCAGTCAGTGCTACACCTTTTGGTGATCCTCATCCGGATCACGTGACATGTTGGTCCCTTTATTACTCACGCCCTTTTGAGGGCAGAGCGTAGCAGTGCAACCCCCGGTTGGTCAGGTCTCCAACCGCCCGAAGGACTAACGGGGTGCCGTCGCGGTTTTCCAAGAACCTGCCCTGAGACTCCAGATCTTCGGCTCTGGCACCCCTATTGTGCCGTGCAGAGGTACCCTCACTGCACCCATCTGCTGCAGATGTACCCTTACTGTACCCGTCAGCTTCCAGATCGCCCTGTAACTTTGCCACAGCTCTGGAGGCGGCCCCCGTCACCACCAGAACCCCCCACCAAAACAGCTCTTTTCTCACCTGCAACCTGCTTTCTAGGGCCTCCTGCATGTCAGTGGAATGTGTCAATGCCCACCTGTGACAAATGCACCGCATGTTTGTCAATTTCAACGTAGGTGTATGCATGGATGGCCCGTGCCACCAAGACAGCTGTCTTCTCACTTGCCACCTCTCATTTCCAGGGCCCCTGCAAGTCCAAGGGAACAAAACCATTCCCAATGGTGACAATGGACCCCATCTTTATCAAAGTAGCCTTTAACATTAGCCTAAACCAGCTTGTGTCTGATGAAACCCAGACCCCTCTGGTCTGCAAACTTACACGATGAAGTGTTCACTCTTTCAGGGATGTTCAACGGCTTCCTCTGACTTGGCTCCGTGCCACCTCTGCTGGGGATCATCTCAGACCACCCGAGATCAGATTGACCCATGCCTTTGCTGATCTCACCCACGTCAGCCTTCATTGCTTGCAACAATGCCCCCTTACCCATGGCACTGAGGTCATTGCCTCCTAAGTGGATCACCAAGATGTTGGAGAAATAACCCCCCAGCCATTCTCCGCTCCAATCTGTTCCGGGCTGCTCCATATCATTCAGCGGAACCCCCTCCATTCAAACAGCATCTGGGAAAACTGCAAGGAGCTATTTATCCTTTTCTGGGAAGTACAGCTGCCACACATTACCTGTAGGAATGTGATGGCCTCCCAAGAGAGTACTATACTCTTACCATAGCTATATTAGGCCAGAGACACACATATATTAAACCTATTTACTGTTTTTTGCCACTTGGCGCCCTTCTGGTTGGTGAAGCGGAACCTCCTACCCAGCATAAGCTGACAGTCTTGCATTGCAGTCACACCACCTGTGTCCCTTGAAGTCCTCTCCATCTTCCTGTGCAAGTCCTACTGCTAAGCGGGCAGCCAATTTAACATCCCTCCTTTCGTGCCGGACTGTTGCCTGTTCAGTTTACTCTGTGGTGACTGCACCCAGACTCCCCAGGCAGCTTACTTGCTGACAATGTGGGCAGATGCTGACCTAGAGGGAATCTCCCGCTTGAAACTTAAGTTAACATGCTACTGTGTATCTGAATGAACCATGCACCAGTAATTGAAACTCTCACACGTGCAGTCGCTGTGAAACATTATGGACTAGCACATCAAATTCAGCCAGCCACCCCTGTATGCACTGTCGGCAATATGTTACCTCACATTCAAGATAGACTAAGTCCTACTTAACCCCCATGCTAGATCCTTCCCAAATTAGAGGGGGAGTTCACACGGCCCACCCTGTGCATCACCAGCAGTGGAAAATTACCTGATTTGTTAAATTTTAATTTTGTTGAATACTGAACGTGCCAAATGTTCTTTTATGTAGTAGCCTTTTGTGCTTGAAACCTTGTTTCCCCTTTTATTGGGACATCAGCACACTATGTTGTATGTGGCCAACAGAGTCCCCACCCAGCATGGCTAATATAGCTAACCAGGTGGGGCATTTGAGCTTAACTGCAGCAACATGCCACCTACGCTTGGTTTTGGGGTGCACTTACTACGCCCGCTTGACCAAACAATTGCACAGACCCCTTTGATTGTTAAACCTTGGTGAACACCTTTCTGGTGACAAATCTGGTTTGAAAGATTATATGTATTGTGCCCACTCCTCACCCTTTCATGTAGTGACAACTTACGTTATGTTCAACGGCCTCCTCTGCCTTAGCCCCGTGCCACACTCTGCGGGGAATCATCTCATACCACCAGAGTTAACATAGACCCATGTATTTGCTGATCTCACCTAAGTCAGCCTTCATTTCTTGCTACAATGCCCCCCTAGCCATAAAAGGGGGTAAACCTATGCGCAAAGTACCTGCACCCTATTACTAAGAGTGCCAATGTGCTCTGTTAGTTGTCCTGATTGTGATCCAATCCCGCTAAGTCGGCCCTATTGAGAAAACAACACCCTATTAGGATTGCCAAACTCACGCCCCGCTGGTTGGAAGGTACCTACTCGTGTGTGTGCGAGTATATCCCAAGGATATTTTGCTTAACTGAAGCAACCTGTATCATGCAAAGCTTTTGAATCTGATGACATGGAGTTAATCTATGAGCAATGTACCTGTACCTTCCTAACCTATGAATGCCAAATGTGCTCTGAAGGTTGTCCGTCATAAAGGTCTTAACCCTCTATCACCGCACTAATGGGGTAACATCACCCTTTTGGGAATGGCAAACTCACGCCCGCTGACTGAATAAAGCCTATTCGTATTTGGTCAAAAGACCCGCCAGACACCTTCAACCCACAGCAACAAGATGAGGCCTGCTAACCTGCCCCCAAACTCTGCGGAAACCATAACCTGTGCAAGCTTCGGGAAAGCCTGGGCCATAAATTGGGACAGTAGTCCCATTGTTAGCTGACAAGTCCCAATTAATTCGCTTAACTGAAGCAACTGGTCACATGCAATCCATTTGGATCAGAGGACATTGAGTAAACCTATGAGTAATGTACCTGCACACTCTTTAACTATGAATGCAGAAAGTGCTCTGGTAGTTGTCTGTATTAGTGCTCCATCCCCTCTATTTCAGCACATCGAGGCAAACTGCACCCTCTTCAGAATGGCACACTCATTCCCCAGCTGGCAGTGAGTGCCTGTTCGTGTGTAGCCCATAACCCTAAGTTTTTCACTGATGGTATCCAGGATTATGCTGAAACTTAGGTAGCTTCAACGCTGAGTGCACGTTGCACAATCACAGATATGTCTTTGCCTTTTCCGTTCCCGGGTGCAAAGTTTGAACGACATTGCCAGCCCCAATTCCGGGTGAATAAAAGGAAGCTTAACTGTTAACCATGTGCACAGCTGCTGGTGCTAATGATGGAAATCACCCAGTTGCCAATTAAATTTATAAGCCGCAGCCTACTGTGCTAAGTTATGAGCCCTTCAGTGCCTACCTTAATGTCTCTTCAACTGTGCAGCCCCGCTGATGTCCCCTTCAGTGAAAGTCGTGCACTTCCCCTCTTCTGCTAATGTGTACCATGGAGCAGACAAGTGGGTGGAAAGAGGGGGGAAACATATGTACAGATAACTGCTTTTTCTTGAATTATGGAAGAATTTAACGCTAAGTCTCTTGCTTTCTACAATGCCAAGTGAGCCCGGTACCTTCACCAAATTCCTGTACAATTTCCATTTCTGACTGTAATTGGGAAAACGTTCACCCCATGGTATCTTGATGCTACATAACATGTTTATTGTTACTCAACTCATTGGTACTTGTTTTATCGACCTCAGAAGGATAAATGCTAAGTGGGCCTACCAGGATCTGACCCTGTGACCAAGAGGTCGAACACAAGCCCCTTTCTGTTCTGCCGCATCACAGGCCCGCTCCACTGGCCTGTGGAATTGTATCCCGGGGCGACTTCTGATACCTGAACCCTTACTTTGACATGCCTGAGCTAAAACCCACATCTAGAAGGCCCGCCAACCGGCCGACCACCTCCAACCAGTGTCACCAGCCACTCCGTAGCCTGGATACCAAACCAGGTAAAATTGTATCGGAAGACCCCTCTCCTGGTGCATGCCTGCCACAAATTTCACTGAAATAACCGCCGACAACCCACCCAAAATTATGCAACCGGAACAAAGGATACAGGGGTCCATGAGGTGGCGCACACTGGGAAAGGAATGCCATTAGGGTGTAAATGAAACCTGCTTGCCATAGTTAACCATGGTCCCAACCTCCAAATAGCCTGCCTACAAATCCCCGCTAGATCCGAGTGAGCTCCGGACCCCCGACTAGGACAGGGAGGCAGAGCATGTGTGACGTAGCTACGACATGCCAAACACAGTGCCGAACCTACGGCCCTCCGACCATCATGCCTGGCACGTCCACCCGCAAAGCTCCACAATCCATAGTCAGACAAGCCAGACGCCAAACGTGGGGATCCCATTCTGACGATCGCCGCCATCAACCTCTGCGGAGCAGCCAACTTGACGGACTGTACTTTCAATCAATCCAACGTCATTCTAGAATGAATTTTCCCCCAGCTCAAAGGTCCCTATTTTGCTCACCTCTGGAGGATGAAAGGCAGAATGGCCAAGGCCTGCACGCTCTTGCAAGTGTTCCTGTTCTAAGGAGCCCCCCCTCCGGCGGTAGCATGTGCGATGTGTGTCCTGCACGGCGCAGCACAAAGCAGGTGTGATTCACTTTTACAACCACAAACATTTGCTTCTGGTCGTGTTACACCTTTACGACAATGAACTGACCATTGCATTCTGAATCCACAAAGTGCTGCAAGGCTATAACCTTTTGAGCATATATTGTGCATCCCAAATTAAATACACAAATTGCCCTCTTCCTTATACAAAACAAACATTGTTCTAATTACCTCGCTGAAAGTACGCCTTTTAAAGAATAGCTGGAGAAACGCCGTTAAATTGTGAACGTCCAAACTTCGGTGAAACAACAAACAGGGGGACAGTGCCCCCGGTGGACCAAACAACGCATTGTGTTACCTGTTCACATTCGTGAGCTCCTGGTATCGGCCTGATAGTTTAAAGGCTGTAACCACATCTTACTGTCCTACTCCATGACCAGCCGCCAGTTATGCAAGCCAGTTTCCAGACAATCCTAGAGAAACCTTGAGCAAGTTCCCCACACTGGCCTCAAATCTTGATTCAGCTGGTCAATGAACGAAAAGACCCAAAACCAAAGTACACAACATTCTTCATGCCTTAGTATGACTGTTCGTGCCATCCATTGTAGGATTTATAAGCGGGACTGATGTTCAGTTTAATAAAGAGGGCCTAGGTCTCAAGGAATTGGACCTCAATTTGTTTTGCTTTATTTGTTGCTGTCTGCTCTTTCTGGGGTTAGGATCCCTTATGCACTCTGCTCACAGGAGCTATTGGGCCGATCACTTTCTAAGCCCACCCATATCAGGGGCGAACGGTAGAAAACAGAAGAACTTGTGAGCGTCAGTCACAGGCTACAAGCTTAGGCCCAAATGTGGTGGAAGCAGAGTCAGAGTGACTTAGGGACTGTGATATGCTCTTTCTCCAACCTGAGATTAGAACACAATGGGAAACAGCTCGGGCTATTTAGTAGAAAGTGACATCAGGTGGCCAAGATCGCGGCGTAGGACTTTTTGTTTTCGGCTCCTGCCCGTCGTCCACCCGTAACAGCACAGCACGGCTCCATTGGGGCCTGGAAAGCCTGAGCCGACCTCGAAAACCCCAGCTACATCCACCGGACCCGGTTTGAGCCCGAAATCCAATCTGCAGCAGCGGACGCGTGTGCCTGACTGGAGTCGTGGTGAGACAGACCCGGCCGTCCCGCGACGGGGGGCCTCGACAACGTGGTGGTCCAGGGACTGGACCACCGAGGCCAGCTTCACTTCTCCCGGCCTCCTCCTCACCAATCCTTCGGCCAGCTGACCTACCGTGGAACAATCACTGACAACCGGCTTGCTCACTGGGAAGGCCGAAACAGACGCTGCTGGCAGGATTTACCTGCTGTCCTCGTTGAGTGTTAGAGGACTCTCCTGCTCCGGCGGTACCCCCCGGCGCCCATTGGAGCTGCAAAGAGGATCAGGGAGACCCGTCGCTGAGCTCACACAGCACGCGCTGGGCGGGCCCGGGGCCTACCCGACGCCCTAGGCCGCGGCGATCCCAGGCCTGGAGTTGATACAGGCCCACTGAAGTTACACGGAGCCCAGCGGCAGTCAGCGTAAGTGAGACCCGAGGCGCCATCTTTGAATCTCTCCAAGCAGGATCGCGGCGCCTGGGGCCCTCCCCCCACCCAATGTTACAGTCACTCATCTTTCCATAGGGGCCAGCCGCCAGACCAGTCACCCATGTGGCATCAGAGTGGGTGAACCCTGCCACCCTGCATTGCTCATCGGAGTGTCAGCGGACGGAGCAAGCTGCCTGTGCCAACAATGAACAAGCATTTACAATGCAACGGTTTCGCCCTTGGAAAAGTTTGAGCTATTGGCATTGTGAATGACAAACTTTTTATTTATGTGTTGGTTTTGAAAACAGATAAATAAATGGCCAGGGGCGTAACAAACGCCCCCGCAGACCCCGCAGTGCGGGGGGGCCTCACTCTCTACAGTTAATGAAGGGGACCCCCAGGGGGGGGCCCCCTCAGCTCTTCTGAGGGCTGTGTGAGAGAGGCCTGCGCTGAAGCAAGCCTCTCTCGGTCTCTCCCTCTGTGTCTGAAGCAGGTGCAGCCTGCTCCGTTCCCCTCACCCCCTCCCTCTGACTAAAGAGAAACAAAGTATCAACATTGTTTCTCTTCAGTCAGAGGCAGGCCCGGGACAAGGACGGGCCCCAGAGACAGCAGTCCACTGCCTCTGAGGCAGCACAGAGCCAGCCCACCCCACAAGAGAAGAGACAGGGACACGGAGGGGGTGGGGGCCCCACCCCACAAGAGAAGAGAAGAGACAAGGACAAGGATTGGGTGGGGGCCCGGCCCACCCCACAAGAGAAGCGAAGAGACAGGGACAAGATGGGGTGGGTGCCCCATCCCACAAGAGAAGAGACAGGGACAGGCCCCCACCGAGAAGAGACAGGGACAAGGATTGGGTGGGGGCCCCACCCCACAAGAGAAGAGAAGAGACAGGGACAAGGATGGGGTGGGGGCCCCATCCCACAAGAGAAGAGACAGGGACAGGCCCCCACCGAGAAGAGACAGGGACAAGGATTGGGTGGGGGCCCCACCCCACAAGAGAAGAGAAGAGACAGGGACAAGGATGGGGTGGGTGCCCCATCCCACAAGAGAAGAGACAGGGACAGGCCCTACCCTAGAAGAGACAGGGACAAGGATTGGGTGGGGGCCCCATCCCACAAGAGAAGAGAAGAGACAGGGACAAGGATGGGGTGGGGGCCCCATCCCACAAGAGAAGAGACAGGGACAGGCCCCACCCGAGAAGAGACAGGGACAAGGATGGGCTGGGGGCCCCACCCCACAAGAGAAGAGAAGAGACAGGGACAAGTATGGGGTGGGGTGGGGGCCCCAGAGACAGCACTCTCCACCTCCCCTCTGAGGCAGCTCAGAGCCCGGCCCCAACGCTCTCCCCTCCATAAGCAAAGCCCACCCCACAAGAGAAGAGAAGAGACAGGGACAAGGATGGGGTGGGGGCCTCAGAGAGCAAGAGCAGGAGACAGCACAGAGCAGTGCTCGGGACCCTGACAAGGGTGGGAGTGGGGGCCCCCAGAGAGAGCATTCTCCAGGGCAAAGCTCACATGAGAAGGGACGAGGCAGCAAAATGGTGCCCTCAGGTAAGCCCTCTTGTTAGAACACACCATGGGCATCCGCAGGAGGGGAGGAGGGGGGCCGAGAAGGGTGCAAGGCAGAGGGGGAAAAGGGTGCAAGGCAGAGGGGGAGAGGGATGCAAGGTAGAGAAGGGTGCAAGGCGGAGGGGAGAAGGGTATAAGGCAGAGGGGAGAAGGGTGCAAGGCAGAGGGGAGAAGGGTGCAAGGTGGAGGGGAGAAGGGTGCAAGGCAGAGGGGTGAAGTGTGCAAGGCAGAGAAGAGAAGGGTGCAAGGCAAAGAGGAGAAGGGTGCAAGGAAGAGAGGAGAAGGGTCCAAGGTAGAGAAGGGTGCAAGGCGGAGGGGGAGAAGGGTGCAGGGTAGAGGGGAGAAGGGTGCAAGGCAGAAAAGAGAAGGGTGCAAGGCGGAGGGGAGAAGGGTGCAAGGCGGAGGGGAGAAGGGTGCAAGGCAGAGGGGAGAAGGGTGCAAGGCAGAGAGGAGAAGGGTGCAAGGAAGAGAGGAGAAGGGTGCAAGATAGAGAAGGGTGCAAGGCGGAGGGGGAGAAGGGTGCAAGGTGGAGGGGGAGAAGGGTGCAAGGCAGAGGGGAGAAGGGTGCAAGGCAGAGGGGAGAAGGGTGCAAGGCAGAGAGGAGAAGGGTGCAAGGAAGAGAGGAGAAGGGTGCAAGGTAGAGAAGGGTGCAAGGCGGAGGGGGGGAAGAGTGCATGGCAGAGGGGAGAAGGGTGCAAGGCAGAGGGGAGAAGGGTGCAAGGAAGAGAGGAGAAGGGTGCAAGGTAGAGAAGGGTGCAAGGCGGAGGGTGAGACGGGTGCAAGGCAGAGGGGAGACGGGTGCAAGGCAGAGGGGAGACGGGTGCAAGGCAAAGGGGAGACGGGTGCAAGGCAAAGGGGAGAAGGGTGCAAGGCAAAGGGGAGAAGGGTGCAAGGCAAAGGGGAGAAGGGTGCTAGACAGAGGGGAGAAGGGTGCAAGGCAGAGAGGAGAAGGGTGCAAGGCGGAGGGGGAGAAGGGTGCAAGGCAGAGAGGAAAAGGATGCAAGGTAGAGAAGGGTGCAAGGCGGAGGGGGAGAAGGGTGCAAGGTGGAGGGGGAGAAGGGTGCAAGGCAGATGGGAGAAGGGTGCAAGGCAGAGGGAGAATGGTGCAAGGTAGAAAAGGGTTCAAGGTGGAGGTGGACTAGGGTACAAGGGGAGGGGGAGAAGGATACAAGGGGGAGGGGGAAAAGGTGCAAGAGGGAGGGCAAGAAGGGTGCAAGACAGAGGAGAGAAGGGTGCAAGGGGGATGGTGATGAAGTTAAAAATGTGCCCCCCCTGGAAACATTTCTGTGGACACCCATGGAATGCACACTACTTTGTGAGGGAGAGTGGGAGAGAGTGGAGAGAGAGAGAGTGGAGAGAAACAGTGGAGAGAAACAGTGGAGAGAGAGAGTGGCTAGAGAGAGAGAGAGAGTGGAGAGAGACAGTGGAGAGAGAGTAGACAGTGGAGAGAGAGTGGAGATAGACAGTGGAGAGAAAGAGAGTGGAGAGAGCATGGAGAGACACTGGAGAGAGTGGAGAAAGAGAGAGTGGAGAGACAGTGGAGAGAGAGAGAGAGTGGAGAGAGAGAGTGGAGAGAGAGAGAGAGAGAGGAGAGAGAGAGTGGAGAGAGAGAGTGGAGAGAAAGATAGAGTGGAGAGAAAGAGTGGAGAGAGAGAGAGAGTGGAGAGAGAGAGAGTGGAGAGAGAGAGAGAGAGTGGAGAGAGAGAGAGAGAGTGGAGCGAGAGACAGTGGAGAGAGCGAGTGGAGAGAGCGAGTGGAGAGAGCGAGTGGAGAGAGCGAGTGGAGAGAGCGAGTGGAGAGAGATAGAGTGGAGAGTGGAGAGAGAGAGAGACTGGAGAGAGAGAGAGTGGAGAGAGAGAGAGAGTGTGGAGAGAGAGAGAGAGTGTGGAGAGAGAGAGAGAGAGAGAGAGAAAGAGAGAGAGAGTGGAGAGAGAGAGAGAGAGTGGAGAGAGAGAGTGGAGAGAGAGAGAGAGAGAGAGTGGAGAGAGAGAGAGAGAGTGGAGAGAGAGACAGAGAGTGGAGAGAGAGACAAAGAGTGGAGAGAGAGTGGAGAGTAGAGAGAGACAGTGGAGAGAGAGAGACAGTGGAGAGAGAGACAGTGGAGGGAGACAGCAGAGAGAGAGTGGGTGGAGAGATAGTGAGTGGAGAGAGAGTGAGTGGAGAGAGAGTGAGTGGAGAGAGAGTGAGTGGAGAGAGAGTGAGTGGAGAGAGAGTGAGTGGAGAGAGTGAGTGGAGAGAGTGAGTGGAGAGAGAGAGTGGAGAGAGAGAGTGGAGAGAGAGAGTGGAGAGAGAGTGGAGAGAAAGTAGAGAGAGAGAAGGGGGAGAGGGTGGAGAGAGAGAGAGGGAGTAGAGGGAGACAGTGGAGGGAGACAGTGGAGGGAGACAGTGGAGAGAGAGATAGTGAGAGAGTGGAGAGAGAAAGTGGAGAGAGAGACAGAGGAGAGACCGTGGAGAGAGAGACAGCAGAGATAGAGTGGACAGAGTTGAGAGAGAGAATGGAGAGAGAGTAGAGACTGACTGACTGAGAAACTGACTGAGAGAGAGAGTGACTGACTGACAGACAGAGAGAGAGAGAGAGACTGATTGAGAGTGAGACTGACTGACTGACAGAGACTGACTAAGGTAGAGAGAAACTGACTGAGAAAGAGAGACAGAGAGAGAGGCAGAGACTGACTGACAGAGAGATAGACTGATTGACTGTCAGAGAGACTGACAGAGAGAGACTGACTTGGAGAGAGATTGACTGAGAGAGAGACTGACTGAGAGAGAGACTGACTGAGTGAGAGAGTCTGACTGACAGAGACTGACTGACAGAGCGAGAGAGAGACTGACTGACTGGGGTAAAGAGAGAATGACTGACTGAGAGAGACTGACTGACTGGGAGAGAGAGAGACTGACTGGGAGAGAGAGAGACTGGCTGACTGAGAGAGAGATTGACTGACAGAGAGGGAGACTGACTGACAAAGACTGACAGAGAGAGAAAGAGACTGAGAGACTGACAGAGAAAGAGAGACTGGCTAACAGAGAGAGAGAGAGACTGACTGACAGAGAGAGAGACTGACTGACAGAGAGAGAGACTGACTGACAAAGAGAGAGACTGACTAAGAGAGAGAAACTGACAGACTGAGAGAGACTGATTGAGAGAGACTGACTGAGAGAGAGAGACTGACTGACAGAGAGAGAGACTGAGACTGACAGAGAGAGAGAGACTGACTGACAGAGAGAGAGACTGACTAAGAGAGACTGACTGAGAGAGACTGACTGAGAGAGACTGACAGAGAGAGACTGACAGAGAGAGACTGACAGAGAGAGACTGACAGAGAGAGACTGACTGACAGACAGATAGAGAGCGAGAGACTGACTGACTGACTGAGAGAGACTGACTGAGAGAGACTGAATGACAGAGAGTGATAGACTGACTGACAGAGAGAGAGACTGACTGACAGAGAGGGACTGACTGACAGACTGACTGACAGAGAGAGACAGAGAGAGAGAGAGAGAGAGAGAGAGAGAGAGAGAGACTGACTGACTGACTGAGAGTGACTGACTAAGAGAGACTGAATGACAGAGAGAGATAGACTGACTGACTGAAAGAGAGATACTGACTGACAGAGAGAGAGACTGTGATGGAATTGGGGTCAAAGTGTGTATGAAGCTATGCAATGCCTCTTAAGATTGCTATTGTCTAATAAAAATAAAAATGTATTATCAAAATGTGCTCTTTGTAGTTATATCTGCTTTTGAAATACTGCATTGTCGCTTTGTCCAATGTTTTAAAACAGAAACGGGAAGGAGCAGTGAATGCACTTTTGTCAAAACTAAACGATGAGTGGGCCCGATGTTGTATATCATGACAGGGGTCTGCATCAGGAAACCCACCTAAAATTGGGCAAACTTCCCCGGCCTACTGATGGCAGGGACCCTGTAATGAATGGACCACCACCTATGATAGCCTGCTGGCAGACTAAGCCCAACCTTTAACTCCACCATCCAGTGTTACTATTAACGGCTGCATTGGTGACAGTGGCGTAACAATCGCCCGCATCCCCTGCAGTATGGCGTGTCGCTGGCCTGAGAGCTCTAGACAGGCATGGAGGATGGGAGGGGGGCCCCCTCGAGGTAGTTTGCAGGGGGGCCCCCTCATGTTTCGTTACGCCACTGTAAATGGCATTGTCATTTACAATGGCAATAGCTTAATCTCTCGCAAATGCGATTTCAACGTTCCAAGCACATCAGCCGGCGTATAGTGAGGCCAAGCTGTGATAGAAGACTGTCCCGGGAAATATGGACCCCTCAGGACTAAAGGCCTGCAATATTAACTGGACTCTTCCCAGGAGCCACTCGGAAAATAGTTGTTCTTGTTGAAAGAGATAACAACTACGGCACTAATACTCTGAAAAGTGGTCGCCATGGAGAGAAAGCAGACAGAAAAAGTGGTAAACGGAGATTAAGCACCGCACCGAGTCTTGTCCAAAGACACCGCTTGTTTTTTTCTGTTCATTTTTTTAAAAAAAGTGAATTTATTATCCATGCTTTCTTTTACAAAGTAGAAAAGAGAGCGATGCATAAAGGGCATTGGAGCAAATATACTGGCATCTGACCAATAATATATTGTATACATAAAACTGTCAGCTAGCCAGAGATATTTCCTCAAGCCTTATGAAGCATACTCGACTTTCTTTGGAAATCAAGGACCTGCCTGCAAATGAACAACTGGTCTGGCAACACTGATCAACCAAACCAGACCACCTTCCAAGTAGATAAACGCTTTGGGTGAGGCACAGAGAACAGAAAATGGGAAACTGCTTGAGGACATAAGGCTGGTCCAGACCCTATACTCTTAAATGAGCTGTGTGACAGAGATGCTGCGGATTCCTTCTAAGGCGCAAAAAATCCAGGATTGTATGGAGACAATTCACCTGCACGTAAACCAGCTAAGAGATTCTTCCTAATTCAAAAGAAGTTCAAAATATCCAGTCCAATGACCTAACTCCAGTTGTTTGCGAACATCAATTAATGAAGGCGCTCATGTAGCTACAATTATTCAGACATTCTCAGTCAGAATAACAGAGTCAATCAGTCAGGGTTCTTGTAAAGCGCAACTACTCACCCGTTTGGGTCTGAAGGCGCTAAAGGTAGGGGGGGTGGGTTGGATCAGCAGTTCAGTCATTGCCAGTATGTAAGAACAGTCACTGCCAACGTGACTCCCGATATGTAACTGAAGGGCAGGGACCTTTATAATCTCTGCACCCCCAAGCAGGACTGTAAGCCTTTTCCTGTAGAGATAGTCATTCAGAAATCAGATGAGGGGTGCTCAGGATAAGATTGCCGGGGAGCTTATAAGGTACACATGTATTATAGTCATCAGGAAGATTTCGAAAGACCACGAGCATAAACCTGAGGAGGCACTATGCAATAAGCTCCCTCTGACGATTGGCCAACAGTCGCAGCAGTGAACATGGGATTTCAAACAGCTGAGGAAAAGTTATATCAGAATGAGAACTAACAAAAGACTGAGGTCCTCCTCCCTAGTGGCCTGCTCACTCCGATGGGCGGCAACAGGAAATGACTTCCCACCTTTGAATGATCTCTTCGTCAGCCACGGACCTCCAGGTCACAAGTTATAAAAACCAGCAAGGCACACGGACAGCGGGGGGGGGGGGTCGGGCAGGCACACGGACAGCGGGGGGGGGGGGGTTGGGCAGGCACACGGACAGCGGGGGGGGTCGGGCAGGCACACGGAGAGCGGGAGGGGGTGAGGGCGTGCATACGGACAGCGGGAGGGGGGCGGGCAGGCAACATAAGATGGGATACACAATACAAGCTGGAAAAGGCACGGACAGCGGGAGGCGTGCATACGGACAGCGGGAGGGGGGCGGGCAGGACACATAAGACGGGATACACAATACGAGCTGGAAAAGGCATGGACAGCGGGAGGGGGTGGCGGGCAGGCAACATAAGACGGGAAACATACAAAGTGAAAACACATTTATAAACAAAATGCTCCTTACCTGATCGCTTCGTGGGAACTCAAATCTTGCAGCCAACTCCAACAACAAAAAAAAGAAGAAAACAGGCCGACTCGAAAAAAAAAAATAACACACACCCACCGCCGCAATGACGATCAGAAGTGGGTGGAGAGGGAAAAAATCGCGGGAACGCCCCCGAATCTGGTCCGGCCTTGACGGACAGATCCGGCTCCCAATGGCTAGCCTCCATTTATGGAGCTAGCCAATGGGAGCCGGGGGACGTTCCTGAAGCCAATATGGTAAATAATAGATTTCGCCTGCGCGAACTGCTTGCGCAGATCGCCAGGTCGAAACCTAAAAAGGAGCCCCCGGGCCGGCGGGGGCCGCTGTGGACCGGGCGTGGCTTCGGGACAGCACCACAGCAGCCACGGGACACACAGTGAGCGGCAATGACTGACGCAGCTACTGGAAGGCGGGGGGGTCTGGACCACTGGGGTTGTCGGGCCCTGTTTGGGCAGCCCAGAGACGGGGAGTGGGTGATTCCTGAGTTCTTCCCCAGCACCACCGATTTGCCCCCGCACATGTCCAGAGTTGGATCCTGAGAACGCTGAAAAGGGCTGGGACATTTCTGGACTGACCGGCGGGACCTCCCCCGTGGGGTGTGGCAGAGGCCTGAGCCAGCGGTTGAGCGCAGAGAGACTATCCCTCTGGCCTGAGACATAGCAAGGCCCTGGCCTTTGGAGACACCACTAGAGTGGGGGCCCTAGGGGATACCGGCGAGTGCCGCAACAACTCCTTCCCTGGCAGAACACGACAAGAGCGTATGCACAGGAGGTGGCACTGAATAGAGGCAGTCTCAATCATCGGGGAGACCGTCCGTGCAGAGACACTACTCCTGGACTGGCTGCAAAGATATACTAGTTTTAAAGGAGACTGTGAGGGGAATCTGCTTGACCGGCAACGGCGACCCTCTTCCTGGGGGCAACTCCTCTGACCCTTGGCCTCAAGCCAGCATTCGCCTGACGGAGACTGGAAAGCATGTCCAAAACTAGGACCAACAAAGTGAAACTCCTCAAAGACATTTTGGTCGCTCGCAATCCATACCAAACATGACAACCGCAACTCCAGAGGCCGAGACGGTGAAGTGCCCTCCGGTCGCCGGTGATGAGTCAATCACGAAAGCCTTCCTTGAATCACTGTTCCTCACTCTTAGAGAGGATATTCAATCGGTAAAGACTGAATTTGCCGCGGAGGTCAAAGAAATCTGCAGGGACGTAGACAGCGTGGGAGAACGGGTGGCTTCCCTCGAGGAGAAAAGCGACGCCACAGCATTGGAAATAACCATACTCCAGCAGGAGGTAATCCGGCTGCAGGATGAAAACGTAGACATCCAGACTCACATGGAAGACCTAGAAAACCAACCCCAAAGACACAACATCCAGATCCGTGGGATCAAGTCTTCAGACGACACCCGCAACCTATTCCCTTTCACTCAGGGCCTCTTCCGCCGCATCTTGGGGGATGCACACGACACTGATGTTGTCTTGGACAGGGCGCATAAAGTGGGGCCACTGCGTGTGCCAACGCTCCCAGCGGACATCCTGGTGTGCGTCTAAGACTTTAAGACAAAGGAAGCCATCCTCACTAAAGCGAGAACCCTCCACCCCATCTCATTTTGGGGTCACTCCCCGGTGCTGTTCCAGGACTTAGCCCTGATCACGCTGCAACAACGCTGGCAGTTTCGCCCAGTGACTGAACATCTCTGGCAACAGGGGATCTCATACTCCTGGAGACACCTCTTTTGCCACAATGGGAAACTCCACCATGTCCGCTCCTTAATAGAAGCCTGCAGCTTACTGGGCCTAGCGGAGCCTAATGAAGACAACGATGACTGCAGCACCACCTCAGGACCCGAAATATCCCCGTCGGGATGGCAGCGTCAAGGCAGGCAACGGCACCCAGGCGACCACACAAGTCAGAGATTGCCAGAGGCCAACAAGCTGCCTTAACCGCGGCCACTGAAGCCCTTGTCGGAGAAGATTCAACTGCCAAATGAATACCCTTGAAACACTGGATCCTTTACTTGTATTCTTGCTGGTTTTGGGGGGTGGCGGGGGGGAATGAACCTTCCTCTTGGTCACACGACGGTCCCCATTTTGTTGACTGACCAGTTGTCCCGGGAAGACGGACTATTTTGCTAATTGTACATGTTTGAACTGTTCCCCATTTGGGACGAGTTATTTTTTTTCTTCATGGGGTTTTGTTTTGTTTTTTCCTTTTTTCCCTATTTTTTGGGCTGGTCCCCCTTGTCCACTTTTCCCTTCTTCCCACTGGCGCGGATCACCTGACGGCACATCACAACCCCCTCCTCCCAGCGCTGCTCACTTAGATCACTCATTTTGCGCTCGATATAGCCTGCATTTCTCCCACACACTAGATGCCTATATACCGCTTAAGATTCTGACCATTACTGTCCGAGGCCTCAATAACCCCATCAAACGCAGGGCTGTCCCCAATTATTTGGAACACTCCACCACTGATATTTGCCTTTTACAGGAGACACATTTAATACCCAAAGATCATCACAGGATGAAATCCTGAGCCTTCCCCACACAGATGTTCTCCTCAGGGGTGGCTATACTTGTCTCCCGTTCCTTCCAGGGCAAAGTACTTCATAAGGAGGCCGAGATCAGGGGCCGTTTGCTTACATACCGGTTCCTGGTAGCCGGGGTATCCCTTATAATAGGTTCAGTATACGCCCCCAATGAAGGTCAGGACAAATTCCTTCACGACGCACTCACTGAGGTGAGAGCTAACTCAGAAAGATGCCTGCTATTGGGGGGAGACCTGAAACTAGTCTTTAACAATCTTACTGATCGCTCTTGCCAACTCATAAGCCAGGTCGGGGCTCTCTCTCAGTCAGCATTGGTCCGCATCAGAGAATTGGGTTTCGTTGACCTATGGTGACATTTCCACCCCCACAGTCGAGCTTACACCTATTACTCAGGGGCCCATAAAACCTACACCCGACTGGACTACTTTCTATGTTCCACTTCTGTTACAGGCGCTAGAAACTGACACCGATATACTCACCGCTTCGCTATCTGACTACTCTCCAGCTATAGCCTTCTTCCAGCTTCCACACACACAGCAACCATTGCGACACTGGCGCCTACGCGACTCACTATTACACCAGGCCTCCACAATTGGTCAAATTAAAACCGCTATCTCGAACTACCTCGCCCTTAATGCCAACCTGGACACCTCACTAGCGACGAAGTAGACTGCCCTTAAGGCTGTTTGCTGGGAGAATTTATAGCCATCTCCACGGCCAACAACAAAGAACGCAGCCAGAAAAGGGCTGAGCTTACTCAGTCGGTCGCAGAACTAGAGCAGATGCATCAACGCACTGGGGCGGCCAGGGCTTGGCGCCAACTTTGCACAGAGCAGAAGCAACTCGCGAGCTAGATCAGGCTAAAGCCGAATATGCGGCTCTCTGTCTCCGCCATTCCTACTACACAGGTGGAGACCAGTGTGGCCACCTCCTAGCCCACAAGTTGCAGGAAGCAAGACAACGACAGGGGGTGCAAGACATCTGACCTTTGGGGGTGACCTCACCTTGGACGATGTAGCAATTGCGGAAGCCTTTCGAGACTTCTATGCTAAGTTTTACTCGGGCGATTCCCTTGATGCACTCCACAGCTTCCAATACTTAGAGGCTGCACAGATACCCGCACTGAACCCAGCAAAGGCCGCCCATTTAGATAGAGATATAGGGACTGAAGAAGTTATTGCGGGGATCTCTCGCCTTCGGCTCGGTAAATCGCCTGGCCCGGATGGCTATTCAGCAGTCTTTTATAAAACCTTTTGCAACCACGTGGCCCCCCTACTGTGGGACCTATTTAACACCTTTACACAAGCCGGAGCTATCCCTGAGGAAATGCTGGAAGCATCGATTGTAGTCATACTGAAGCCCGGAAAGGACAAAACTCCCTGCAGTGAGTATAGGCTGATATCCCTCCTCAACATAGATATTAAACTCCATGCGAGCATACTTGCGACCCAACTGGCGCCCTACATGCCCCAACTGGTGGGGCCAGACCAAGCGGGCTTCATATCCCAACGGCAAAAAAGTGATAACACACAGAAAGTCCTGCACCTTATTGAAAAAGGATCTTGCACACAAGGGGAATATATGTTATTGGCTATCGACGCAGAGAAGGCCTTTGAAAGGGTGCACTGGTCCTATCTAGAACAAGTTCTACAGAGATTCGGCTTCGGAGAGAAATTGCGTACCCGCATCCTAAATTGCTATCGATCGCCTCAAGCTGCAGTCCGAGTAAATGGTCAGACATCATCCCGATTCCCCATAGGCAGAGGTACTTGGCAGGGGTGCCCCCTTTCTCACTGCCTTTTTGCGCTCTATATTGAGCAACTGGTGCTGAGAGTCAGAAACCACCCCCTCATCACCAGGATCAAATTTAGTGGGGATGTACACACGATCAGCTTATCCGCGGATGACATCTTGCTCTCCCTCACTAGCCCTATCCAGGCACTACGGGCTCTCTTTGTTGAATTACACTGTATCGCACAGGCCTCGGGTTTTAAAATTAACATTGACAAATCGACTGCCCTTAATATCTCCCTATCTCCGACAACGCTGGCCCACATACAGGAAGAACACCCTATCCAGTGGTCCGCCACCACGGTCCCCTACTTAGGGGTGCAATTAGGTTCCACCATACAAGCCACTGTCACTGCTAACTATGACAGGCTCCGCACCCACATTCGTAGAGAATTGGGCAAATGGAAACACCATCCCCTCTCCTGGTTGGGCAGAATAGCGGCCACTAAAATTACAATTCTCCCCCAGATTCTTTACGTTTTCCAGACCCTCCCTCTACTCCCCCCTACTGGCTGGATTCAGCAAACCCTGACGGACCTGGCACAATTTATATGGCAAGGCCGCAAACCACAGTTCAAGCATGCAATCGCGGTCTTGCCTCCGGAGCGGGGAGGCGTGGGAATACCTGACCTGCAGCTCTATTTTTACGCTGTGAGGCTCCGCTACTTAGTGGAATGGATTCGCCTGGAATCCGGAAAACACTGGCTGTTCCAAGACCAAGCGGTCACGGCCATGCCCCTGTAGGGTATCCCCTTCCTTCGGAAGACGCATAGACCACCTAATCTCTACACGTCCTACATCACAAGTACAATTATGGAGGCTTGGGACCGCACCGCTACCACTCAAGAGCTGACATAATTTCCCTCACCCCTAACATCACTGTTTAATAACCCTGATTTCCACCCATTCGTGGACCCAGAGTTGTGGCGTCCCTTCCTGACACTGCTCACAACGGGATTCTGGGTGCTGATATGCCCTCTGTACCTCAGGCTTCTCTGCCTAGCGGACACGCAAATTCCACAAGAGCGTAATTCCAAACGTCCACGATGACTCTCCATGCATCTAGCATTTCCCCTTTTTCCCCTTTTTCCTATCCTTTTTGTTTTGTGGACAGGGGGTGGGGGGGGTGGGGATGGGTTGTATATGTTATTCTGTTTCTTTCGGTCCTTCTCTGAGTCTTTTCTCCAGCAGACCCGCTCCTGCGTATTACTCGGTAATGCTACCATTGGTGACACTTGGTGTCTGTATTGCACTGTCTTTAGGGAGCAGGGGGTCGTGTTCTCCTTTTCTCAGTTTAAAAATCAATAAAAGATCTAAACCATAGAAAGTGACATCAAGAAAGGCTGCACAATCTGGGGCGTGGCTTAGCACGCGAAGCAAATGGTCGCCTGCGGGTAGAGCTCCGTGCCGAGTTCCCCTTCCCGACGCTGTTCTCCGGGACAGTTCTGCCCTGAGGCCGCCGAAAACTACCGGCGAGTGCCCCACCAGACCCGACGCGGCGCCTGTCCAACTTTGGCGCGGATCGGACCCGCGAAACCGCACCGGGAGGTGCCGGCCGCCCGCAGCCGCGAAAGTTGCAGCCGGCCCGGGCGTGGACCCAGGAAACACCGAGGATCCAGCAGCTGCGGTAGGCCCAGAACCGAGGCCGACACCTAACGCTAGCGGACCACGCGCCAAAACACCGGAGGCCGCCCACCCCCCATGACGGTGAGGAACTGGGGCGAGATGACCTCATAAACCCGGCTGGACTTCCCAAACACACATTAAGGCGGATCGGCGGGAGTGCCCTAATCGCCAGGCCTGGACGCGTCACCCCTGCATCGGGAGCTACACTGACCCTGAATCATAGCGGTGAGGAGTGGAGAACGGCTGGGCTTCTGACGCCTGGGGAGCTAGAGGGCAGTAGAGGCTGGGGCACGCAACACGACACTCGCCGGCAGCCACACGCGCCGCGACACACGGGGCCCCGGTCGCAAGCAGCACCCATTGGCTCCGCAACACAACGAGGCCTGCGACCCACCGGCGCTACCCCAGGCGCACACCGAGGACATAGCGACGGCTTGAGGGGACGGAGACCCGCACCACCTGCGATCAGAGCGAAGCTCAACACCGAGCGGCTGCCATACGAGCGGAACCAGCCGCCGCGCCAGCACAACATACAGCCCACTGGGATCCACACAGACCCTGAGCCCCTTGCCATAAACGGGCCCACGACTCAAAAGGGGCACATCGCGGACCCGCGCCGCACACCCAGATATACCGCGCAGCACCGAGGTGCGAGGCGCCCAGCAACTGTCTGCCCTCCTAGGAGCGACCGAGTGCCACGCGAACACCACGCAGATAGAGCCTAGCGACACCAGCAGCCGGGCCCCAACCAGCAGCAGACGACCCTCACCCACCTCCCCGCCATTGGCCAGGCCGGACTGAACCGTGCCGGGGCGAGGAGAGCGGACTCCCCGTAGGACGCCGATGTCTAGCGGGACCAGGGCGCGGACTGGCACTGGGGGCACGAGGCCTAAAGGCGACATGAACAAAACTAGCAAAACCACAGACCAGGACCAGACGGCAGCGAAGCTCGACGTCATGCTGGCAGCCATGGAGCGGCTAGAAGAATCAATTCAACTCACACGCACCTCCTTGGCCACTAAGATCGACAGTGTGGCCATAGACCTTACGCATCTCCGCGAAGACCACAAAAAACTCGCTGACCGCACCTCGATGCTGGAGGGAACCGTGAAGGAGCTCCAACCCCAAGCCAGCCGGTCGCATACCCAAATACAGGACTTACTGAACCGAGTGGAGTTCCTTGAAGACCGGGCCGAGGATGCAGAAGGCAGGGCGCGGAGGAACAACGTACGCTTGGTCGGCGTCCCGGAGAAATGGGAAGGGAGAACACCGGAGGAGCACATGGAAAAATGGCTGACATCCATCCTGCCTGAGGGCTCACTCTCGCCTCACTTCATGGTGGAACGCGCCCATAGAGTACCGACTGCGCCCCTGGCTGCGGGCTCCAACCCAAGGCCCATGCTCCTCCGCATCCTGAATTATAGAGACCGGGACTCCATACTGAGAGAAACACGCAAACTTGAGGAGGTGAGAATCGAAAACACCAAAGTAATGTTCTTCCCGGACTACACCATTCATGTGCAAAGGCAGAGACAATCCTTTTTAGCCGCGAAGAAACGCCTGCGCCAGCAGGGCCTACAGTACTCCTTACTATTCCCTGCGAAACTCAGAGTGATAGCTGGGGAGAAAACCCATTTCTTCACAGACCCGGATGAAGTGGAAGCGTGGCTGGACAGTGGCACGGATACAGCCCCCAGGACCCCGGCAACCCACGCGAACGGATACCAACCCGGCGGGAACAGGAGACGACGGCGCCCGAAGCAGCGAACGCAGGGGCGCACGAACGGGCCAAAGAAGATGTCTCCCCCTGCCGACGCCACGCAGCAGGAAAAACAAGACGCCCTCCGCCTTGTGCGGGAACTCAGCAACTCCCCAGCGCCTAGCGACCCAACTGGCAGCGGCACACAAGACCCCCCAAGCGACGACGAAGCAAACTACGGAATGTCGGACTCTCCTGCGACAGATCCTGGACCGGACGTCACCCCCCAAACCTCGGAATACATCGGCTAACTGTCTCCTAGAGCATATCCACCAAGCCCCCCACAGGAACACTCGAAGGGCCACCCATGTGGAGATTGCGGACACAGACTGAGCACGACTGGCCCGACGAGACCTCCGGATAACTGAGAGCTGCACCTCGTCCTGGCGATGGCCCAGCGGACGCTGGGCGGCCGGCCCCCCACTCCTGTGGCCTGCCATCCTGCTGCACACGAATCAAGACACGTAACGTATGGCATTAAATGTTGGTTTTATACCTATGACTTTTATAGTTGGGGCTGACTAGGGCCTTCACATACCCACCGGGAAGGGGAACGACCCCTCTTCGATGACTCTACGAACACTTGGCCAGCTGCTACTGCTAGCACTGCACGGCCGCCCCCAGAACTGAACTAAACTTTGTTACTCTCCTTGAGAGCATGGACGGGAGCACGTTTGCCCACCGACCTCTTGGTATTTCGCATGTTTGCGATGTTCATTGGCTACCTGTTTTATTGGCCACGTTAACTACCTGTTTTCCCCCTTCACAAGACCGCAATGGCGTGCGGGCCAATCACTATTCCTTACGTACTGCGGGCGGGCGGGGGGTGGGACGGGGTGGCCACTCTGGGGAGACCGTCAATACAAAGCAATGTCTGTGATCACTATATGCACATGGAACGTGAGAGGGATGCACACACCGTCCAGACGGTATCAAATATTCTCATACCTCAAACGCCATAATGTACATGTTGCTCTCTTACAAGAGACGCATCTCTGTGCGAAGGAAGTCACCACCCTACGCCGCAGATGGCGTGGCCACCTATACGCCACGCACCACTCTTCTTACGCTAAGGGGGCGCTGGTATGGATACGTCCGGGCACCCCGTGGATAATGCAGGACGCCTTGGTGGACCCCGGGGGGAGACATGTAGCAGTCAGGGGCAGGATAGATGGGAACCCGATAGTGCTAGCCTCGATATATGCACCCAACACAGGGATACAGGATTTCTTAACACAACTGTCCAGCACCCTGGCGCCATGGCACGGCACACAGTGGATACTGGGCGGGGACTATAACTGTACACTGGACCCTTCTCTAGACCGTTCCCGTCCCCCGCGCCCTAACTCCCCAGCTCTTCACGCAGCGCGAGCCCTCCTAGATTGGTCCACGCAATGGGACCTGCTAGACGCATGGCGTAGCCATAACCCAGACACCAGGGCCTACTCCTTCCACTCAGGGGCACATAATCTGCATGTACGCCTAGACAGATACATGGTATCCAGAGACTTACTACCGGCGATACGAGACACGCAATACATGGGCCGCACGCACTCGGACCACAACCCTCACTTCATGACACTCACCTGGGAACAGCCGCGACCACCAATCCCCACCTGGCGACTACAACCAGACCTCTTGCTTGACGGCACATTCAGATCCTCGATAGGGGCGCAAACAGCACAACACTTCGAGGAGAACAACAACACTGCCTCCACACCCCAGATAGAGTGGGACGCGTTCAAAGTGGTCCTGAGGGGGCTATGCCTCGGAACCCAGGCACACACCCGCCGACAGCTGGAAGCAGACCTGAAACAGATAGAAAGGGATTTACTGCACAAAGAGCAAGAGGCGACGGGAGGGGATGATACAGAGCTGCTTGAGGCTAGGGCAGAACACGACAGGCTGATAGGCAGACTAAAACAAGTCAACTTCACAGCACACTCAGCACGCACACACCGCTACGGCGACAAGCCGGGCAAACTCCTAGCCTGGCTGATAAGGCGAGAAGACCGCTCCGCCCCGGTAACGGCCATAAGCCCTACTGCGGATACCGTGGTGTACACTCAGGCGGGCATACATGCAGCCTTCGTAGCGCATTACAAGACACTATATCAGTCGCAAATGGCCAATCCGCAACCGGACATCCAAGCATACCTGGAGGAACTCACACTTCCCGCCCCGACCGATGACCAACGAGAAGAGCTCGGAGCCCCGTTGGTAGCGGAGGAATTACGTGAGGCCATATTCGCCCTCTCTAACGGGAAGACCCCAGGTCCGGACGGACTGCCTGCGGAATACTACAAAGCGTATTCTGACATCCTAATTCCCGAGCTGCTCAGAACATACTCGGCGGCTCTAGACGACTCATCCTTACCAACATCCATGAACGAAGCCATACTAGTATCGCTTCTCAAACCGAACAGGGAAGGGATGCTCCTCGGGTCATATAGGCCGTTAGCTCTGCTTAATACGGACTACAAAATCCTGGCATCAGCACTGGCCCGTAGACTAGCGACCCTGGTACCGGCCCTGGTGCACAAGGACCAGAACGGGTTCGTCCCAACGAGATGCACCTCCCAGAACATCCGGAGGCTGTTCCGGGTGCAGGAATACGCAGCCCAGACGTGGCCAAGATCGGGTTGCCTGGTGTTGGACCTAGAGAAAGCGTTCGACTCTGTCGAATGGCCCTATTTATCGGCAGTGCTACGCAAGTTTGACCTGGGCGATGACTTTCTAGAATTGGTCGGCCTGCTATATGGGAAACCTGAGGTGAGGGTACGCACTGGCAAGTTGGTCTCGGAGCCCATAAAGGTTAGAAGAGGCACCAGACAAGGTTGCCCACTTTCCCCACTACTATTCTCCTTGGCGATTGAACCACTGGCTGAACGGCTGCGCTCCAGCGGAGCACTGTGGGGTATCCCGCTAGCAGATGGCACGCATGCAGTGTCGCTATACGCAGACGATTTACTCTTATATGTCAAAGACCTTGAGAATGTGCCGCAGGAACTGTCGGACATCTTCCGCACGTTCGAATTGATGTCAGGCCTCAAAGTTAACTGGGCCAAGTCAGGGGCTTATTCGTTCACCCCCGACGCTCCGGACCCGACACTTCACATTAATAATGAGCGACTGACATGGTACCAAACCACGTTCAAGTACCTGGGCATCCATGTATACAGGACGCCCCCAGACATTTTAGACGGCAACCTGACACGGGCCATAACGTCTGTTCGCACACAGGTCGCCTTCTGGAAAACTCTCCCCATCAACGTGCCAAGCAGGGTAACCTTAACGAAAATGATAATACTCCCCAGGCTCCTATACTACTTTGCCAATCTCCCACTCTACATCCCGGTCCGCATATTCAGAGAGCTGGAATCCATGCTTAGAGATCTGATCTGGAACGCAGGCAGGCCGAGAGTAGCACTGACGAAACTCTACAACCCGGTCACTGAGGGCGGCGCAGCAGTCCCGAACCTAGAGCTCTATTACCTAGCAGCACAAGTGCAATGGGCAGTGGCCTGGATTTCGGGCAGGAATCTCGAGGACACGGCTACGGCCACAGACGTCCTTTCCCAACTGCAGGTACTCACCCTATTTCACCCGCTGACGAGCCCTAGGAAACACCCGCAGCTACACGTGGCTGTAGCCACGAAATGTTACGACAGATGCTTACGCCTCACCAGACCCACCATACCGTATGCGCCAGCGCTACCGCTCCTGGGCACCCCCAAAGCCACGTCAGTCGTGACAGAGGCGACACTGGCACAGTGGACCCACGCAGGCATAGAGACCATGGCAGATTTGTACGCAGATGGCGCTTTACTCTCCTTCGAGGCACTGACTGCTGACACGGGACTACCCGCGGGACAATTCCTACAGCATGCCGCAATACTGCGGACGCTTACACGGAAATGGGGGAACATCGCTGACGAACCGCCCACACACCAGCTAGTGCAGTGCATGCACGTGATGGGCAACGGGACGCACGTGGTGCACTGGCTGACGCAGGCGCTACTCTCGCACACCCAACACGCATTGCAACCTCTCCGGGACAAATGGGCGGAGGACAGAGGGAAGGCATGGACGGACAAGGAGTGGGCGGCGATACTCTCAGGCCCCCGCAACATTCCCCGCAATGCACGTTTCAAACAGATCCAATTTTATGTTCTACACCGCGCATATCTATCCCCGGACAAGATAAACTTGTACTTCCCGGGCACGGGAGCCAAATGCCCGAGGTGTGACACGGAGGGAGCGGATCTCCTCCACATGCTGTGGCAATGTCCCCAACTTCGGGCATACTGGCACTCGATACACACGACACTGAAACAATGCACGGCAATGTCGATCCCGCTCTCGTGGGAGGCGTGCCTCCTGGGCCTCTTCCATAGGACCAAACTGAACAGGGTGACTTCCCGCTTCTGGGACCTTGGCCTCATCACAGCCAAAAGGCTCATTACGAAGCACTGGAAGCGGGCGGCACCACCAGCGGCAGAGCACTGGCGCGCATCACTAGATAACTGGGCGAAAGCGGAAAGCATATCATTACATAATGAGGAGACAGCGGGATTGCGTAAATACCCCATAGCGGCGCCTTGGGACGATATGATCCGCTCTTTCCACAATGGGCCCCAGGCACCAGATACTCCTGAGAGACAGACACCCCCAGATGGGGAACATAGCGATGACCAACACACTCCAGGTGCCGCAGACGACAGACACAACGCTCATACATCTGACCCCTAGGCACCCCCCCCTCTACTCCCCCCCCCCGGCTCAGCTGACACGCCAGGATTGCCGACACCCTCCTGCATCGCCAGCGTACTTCCCACACATGCAAGATCAGACACGAGCCTGCTGAAACATTGCCACTGGGTCCTCCCCCCCCTCTCTCCTCGCCCCCCCCCACCGTAGGCCCCACCAGCTGCTGCACCGCACGCCCCACGACCCCAAGTTTGACACCCCCACCCCGTTACGTTTTCACCGAAGTAGCTTGATTGACGGGATACAACAACTAAGACAGCATGATCACGCACTGTTTGAACGCTGACATTCTCGGCGAACTACTGTGATATACTCTGCAGACTACTCCATGATCTATGTATGCATTACCTTGAATATTGAATCTTCATACATTGAGACTCTGTATGGAATATGCTTGTATTCTTCTTTTCTCCTTTGCATTGAATAAAAGACATATTTAAAAAAAAAAAAGAAAGGCTGCACAATCTAGCGTGACATTCCAGAGACGCTGCTTCCTAGAACCCTCCCTACAACCAAGAATCAGTTCACAGCACCTCATCAGCCATTCCTGACCTTTAGCCGCAACTGGTTTGCCATTTAGCATGTTATGAGATTAATGATATACTATAACATTGTACACCAAGCTAGTCATATATATTTGACTCCATTCATGGGAATAATTGGTTATACGTGTGATAATATCGCAATCAAAGTGTTGTAAGCGGGGAAATGAGAAATCCAGTATCAGTACACTAAACACCCAGAAATGTCGCATAAAACAATTGAAACTTTGCAGTTCTTTTCAAATACTTCAGTCTCCTCATTACATGGCAACATTCAGGTTCCTAGGATATTCACTAAGACTGCGAGACACCTCCTCTTATCCCAATGTCGAACCGCTTCCAGAGGAATGAGGACCGGCCAACGTCTAAATCTGAGCGCCACTCAGCCTGTCATCGACCGAGGAAGGCCTACTGCCACCCGTGCGCGACTCACTTCTGAGCTGGCAGCATGGACCGGACTGAGGGGGCCCTGCTGCTGCTTGCCTGCCTCCCACTTCCGGGTAGCGGCTCCGTCCCTAAAGGTGACTCAGCCTGGGCTATGTACCTGAATTTAGAAAAGTGCCCAGCACCACTGCAGCAACTTGCGATTCACAGAGCCCGCCGCACACCCCATGGTTTTTAGCCACTACAGGAGCAAAGCAATGATCCCCGCCATCCACCTTGCACCTGGTATGGCGTCATTAGCTGGGACCACAAACCCTTTGTGCCTGAAAATAACCACCTTCGGTCACTTGTTCAAACATGCACCTTCACCTCAAGTTACAACCATTAACTTATCGAGACATGTCCGCACTATCAGGCAATTCTTTATCACCAGCCTCATTAAAACTATCTAGGGGGGCGTGGCTTAGGGCGTCAAGATGGCGGTCGCACTCTAAGAGTGCTCCGGACCCCCCATCCGTCATCCCCCCTGCATCCGCCTGCAACAGCCTCCATCGGCGGACTCGCCTGGCATCCCCGACCTGTTCTGACCGCTGGGCACCTCCTGGTGAATTTTGGACTCTCTCGGAAGTCTGCGAGTGCCTCCATTGCTTCGCCTCCTTCCAGCGGCGAGGCCGGCAAGATGGCGGTCCCCTGGTGAGCAGCGAGGCGGCCTGTCCCTCTGAGCGGCGGCAGGCGTTCCCTGGCGGCCCTGTGGGCTATCTGGCTCCGCTGGGTGGGTGGATACTGGGGCGCGACACCTCCGCATCCCACCGAACTCGGACCCCAGCCCGGAGCCGCTGCGCCTGCCTGCTTGGTCCGGGGGCGCGGCGTGGGCCCCGGGTGCTAAGTGGCGCAAATGAGAACTGCAGGGGCCTGCCCGGGTGGCCGGGGCTGAGGATGACCCCTGCCGCGCTTGGCGACTTGGCCCCCTCTGCTGCGGACTCATCCGGTCCTGTGTCTGCGGCCGGCTGGTGGTTGGGGCTGCGGCGGGCCTGGCGGTGGGAGGAGGAGGCCCGCCTGCGACTCGGAGCTCCCCCCCGGCCCGCCGTGAAGTGAACTGAACTTCTGCCCGGCTGGGCCCCGAGGCTCTGAGAGGGTCGCTGAGGGTGGCGGCCCCCCGGGATCACCTCTGCTGCTGAGTAAGTGCCCCCCCCTGGAACTGACTGGACTGCTGTGGGGCTGAGGCCTCTCTCTGGGGCTACTCTGCTGGGCCCCTCCGCCTCCGCGTGGAGGCCTGTGCCGCCTGGGGCTGCCGTGACACGGGGGACGCCCCTGGGGTTGTGGGGCTTCCGGCGTGTCTGACACAGTGAAGAAGAACCTCCATAGGTGGCCCCCCCTGGGGACGTCCCTCCTGGGCCCCGGGTGCCCTGTGTGGCCCTGGGGGATCTGCCCTGCCGACCTCTGTGTGGGACGACATTTTAGTGGGCCCGCTGCGGACGATCCGGAGTGACTGGAGCCGAGGTGAGGAGGTTGTCAGGACGAGGTTGAAGCCCCCTGAGGGTCTCGCCAGCGGACTGCCAACCTGGGCTGGGAGACCGGGCGCGTTCGTGCCCTGCCCCACCTTTAGAGCTGGCCCAGGCCCCCCACTGCCTCATCGCCCCTGGAGCCACCGATTTGCCTGCTGTGACACACTTCCCGGTGCTTGCCTCCCGAGCTGTCGCCCCTGACCGCTGTTGCCGCCTGCCACGGGCGTGGGAGCCCAGAAACGAGCCACCTACCACTGCACCCACCCAGGCGCTATCACTGCTCTTCTTCCGAGGCGCGAGCAGCGTTGAGACCATTGGGGACGCCTGGGCCAAGACTTCGCCCTGCTGCGCTGCACCCGGGCTGGGCCCGCCACTGTGCGACGCAGAGACTGGGACCCCCGCCGGGGTGTCCCCCTCTGGCTTTGCTCCCTACACCAGGAACAGTCCGGCTCCCCCTGATCTCTCTCTTCGCTCTTCGACCCTCTGTGCTCTTCCGCCCATGCTGAGGGGGGTCCCGGAGCTCTGCCGTGGGCGAACGGCTCCGCCTGCGCCACCGCAGAAACCGGATATATGGGTCCGCTGCGGGACCAGGCGGCTTCACCCGTTGGACTGATCGCCTGCAGCTGCAACGCTTCCCCCTGGCCCACGACCACCCGGAGAAGCCATGGTCAGGGGAAAGAACACGCAGACCTCGGTCCCCTCCTCCCAGCTACGCATGGACCAATTTGCCAAGGCGGACCATGCCTCCAGTACCGGGCTTCCACCTCCCCCGGGGGCAGAGGGAGGGGACTTGTCTACAATCCTCCAGGCGATCAGCGCCTCCCAGACATCGGTCGAGACCAAAATTGGGGAGGTACGAGTGGATGTGGGCCTCACCCGACAGGACCTCAGAAACGCCACGGCGCGTATCACCGAAGCGAGTCCCGCATATCCATGGCGGAGGACGACCTGACCACTCTCAAGACCCAAGTGTCCCGTCTCCAAACACTGACGTCGGATCTTCACCACAGGGCGGAGGACGCCGAAAACAGGACCCACAGGAACAACTTACGCCTCCTGGGTTTTCCGGAAGGGGTGGAGAAGGGACTGGTGGCCGTCTTCCTGGAAACCTGGATCCGCTCTTGGATGCCTGCGCCTGCGGAGAAACTCTCCCCCTGGTTCACCATAGAACGGACCCACCCCTCCTTAGTGCCCAAACCTCCCGCTGGAGGACCTGCCCGACCCTTCATCCTCCGCATCTTTAACTTCTGAGACCGTGATGCCATCCTAGGAGCGGTCAGAGACTTAGGCCCCCTGCTATTCCAGAACTCTAAAATCATGGTCTTCCCGGACTACTCGAGGGAGGTCCAGTCCCAAAGGAGATCCTATGACGAAGTCAAGCAAAAGCTTAGGGCGATGGGTTTGTGGTACGGCCTCCTGTTCCCCGCCCGTCTCAAGGTCCTCTTCCAGGACAAGTCCTTTTTCTTTGACACCCCACAAGCCGCCTGGACCTGGCTCATGGAGGAACGTCCCCTTCTGCCTGGGCGGATGCCCTTCCCTACCCGAGGATCCAATCTCCGCCCCGCCCGCGAAAGACCCAAGCCAGGGCGGCGTTGGACAGGCTCCCGCAGGCGAGGTCGCCAGCATCAGGGTGCCTCTCGCTCACCGGAGGGGAGCACACGGCGGCCATCTCCCCCCCCCCCGGACCGTGGAGCTCCCCCAACGGCAGGGCATTCATCTGCGGTCACCATTGGCGAGCCCTTGGACTTGGGCACGAGCCTGCGTAAATCCAGATCGGACTCAGATCTGTCCGGCAGCCCGGTGATCCGGGACTCTCCACATGATGCAGAGGCCTGAACCAGGGCTTTGAGATATCTGTCTGCTCACGGCCTCCTGAACGGCCGGACTGCCCTGGAACGGCCTCCCAGGTCTTGCCAGATGCCCGGAGGGCGGAATGCCTAGTGGGGGCTCCTCCCGGGAACTGCAATTCGACCAGCTCACACTTTACTTCCCTCTTCCGTTCCCCCTTTTTTCTATCTATCTCTCCTTTCTGCTAGTACATCCTTCTGTCCCCTGTGAAACTGCAGATACTTCTCTCTGTAACATGCCTACCTTTTAAGCTTCTCTGTTTATTGCTGTTGACATTCATCCGGCAATATGGAGGGGGGTCCTCCTTTGTTTGACTCTGGACTAGTGCTACTGCTCCCAACTAATCGTTTAAGTTTAGTGTCAGCCCCCTAGCGAGGGGTTTCTTTTTGGGTGTTTTACCTTAGGGCGATTGATGCTTCCTGTTTCGAAGTGTAGGGTGGGGGGTGTTGGGGGGTGCCGGGGAGGGGGGGGGGGCGTTGTCTCCCATGTGTTTATTGTTTTTAGCTGCCTACGGGCCGTTTTCTAGTTTAGCATTGTTCGGCCGCTCCTCTGCCTTTAATGTCACTGCTTGCGAGCGGCTGGTTGCAGCTTCTCCTACTGATGTTTGATGGTGGGTACATCCTTGTCCGACACACATCTCCTGCTCACCGATGTCCTGGCCACTATGGGTCCCCACAGGCCATCACAGTAGCGGACCACGGGCGGCCGCCCCCCTTTCCCCATCTCCCACATGCGCCCTGGGCACCTGTGCCCTGCTGGCCCGCTCCGACTACCTTGGTCTCTTGCTCTGGAGTGGTGTGGTAGGTCTTCCCCCCCGAGGCGCGCCCCCCTGCTGCTCCTGCGATCTCCCACGTCCCCCCTCCCCCAATGGCTTACTCTCTGATTAGGCCCCTCCACGTTCTCTCCTGCAACGTCAACGGTCTCCTTGACCGCATCAAGCGCGCTGCGGTCCTTCGAGCGGCGCATCGCCACTTGGCGGTCGTGCTCCTTCTCCAGGAGACCCACCTTTTAGGAACCCAATGCAACTTCCTAGCCATGGGTTCACGATGGTCTGGCACTCTGGGTTCCAACGTGGGTCCTGAGGGGCGGCGATCCTGCTCCAGAAAGGTCTCCCCTTCACCCTGATTAAAGCCTACAATGACCCACAGGGGCGATATGTCGCAATCTAGGGTGTGGTGGAGGCTTGTCCCCTGAACATCCTGAATGTCTATGTCCCCCCGCCCTCCTGTCCCAGACGCTTCGATGCCTCACACAGATCCTCTTCGCGACCCGCTCCTCCTCCGCGGCAGCCCTGTCGAGCTGGGCCTCAGCCCTGGGGCTCTGTGATACATGGCAGGTTTGGAACCCTCGCAAGACACAATACACTCATACCTCGGCCTCCCACCATACCCACTCCCGCATTGACTTCCTCCTGCTCCCGGCCACAGATTGTCACTTGGTCTCCGGAGAGACTATCTTACCGAGGGGACTGTCGGATCACTCCCCCATCTCCCTCCGCATGGGCTCCACTCCGGGGGGACCACGTGCGGTATTGCACATCAATGCATGGTTCCTACAGGACCAGGTAGACAAACTAGGGCAGGAACTAACCGGTTCCATCGCCAGGGACCCTCTGGGAGGCTGGTAAGGCGGTAATTCGTGGAGTGGCGAGAGGGCTTGTCCACACCAAGCGAGCAGACTGGCTGGCCCGGCTTGCGGAGTTGGAGTCCCAGGCTGCCCGGCTAGAAGCCGAGCAAACTGCAATCGGTCGGGAGGACCCCACCCGGCATTTGGTGTTGATCCGGGAGGAGCTCCGCCAAATCTCGCTTGACTTGGCCCAGCAGTTGTGGCGATCGTCTGTGGCGCGATCGTCTGTGGCCAAGTGACCTCAGGGCTATAGCGGGAACCTTCTCCAACTTCTACACCCGCCTCTATGCGGCGCCCCCCACCTAACGCACTTCTAACTGCCCTTCTGGGCAGGGCCGGTGCCCGGTTACCCTCCCTTACCCCAGAAGATGCAGAGGCTCTGGAGAAGCCCTTCACACAGGATGAAGTCCTGAAGGCTATCCCCCTTCTGAACCGTGGCAAGACGCCCGGCCCGGTCCGGACGGGTTCCCACAGGAGTTCTATGCGGCCTTCCGGGACACTCTGGCCCCCAGCTGTTGCATCTATTTCATCACGTGATAGAGAGGGGCTCCTTTCCCCCTGAGTCGGACTTGGCCACGGTCGTGGTCATCCCTAAGACCCATCCGCCCTCTGTGAATTGTGCAAACTTCCGCCCTATCTCCCTCATTAACACCGAGATCAAGCTCTTCGCCACAATACTGGCCCAGAGGATCAAACCCTTCCTACAAGACCTGGTCCTCCCGGACCAATGTGTCTTCATGCCGGCCAGAGGTACCCGCCACTGTATCCGCCGCCTCCACCTGGCCCTGGCCCATTGCTCCCACCTATCTCCTTATCTGGCCCTCCTCTTTCTCGACTTTGAGAAAGCTTTTGATACGGTGGGCTGGGGGTATCTACAACACGTGCTGGAGGAGATGGGCTTCGGCCCACGGTTCCGCAGCTATATTGGGGTCCTCTACGCGAGCCTCAAGGCCCGAGTGTTGATCAATTGGACGCTCTCTGAGGCATTCTCGATATGTATAGGCACGCGCCAGGGGTGTCCCCTATCTCCACTCCTGTTCGTGTTCGCGATGGAGCTCCTGGCGACGCTCATCCAGCATGACCGCCTCGTTCAGGGTTGGACCTGAAATGAGAGTCACATAGACAAGATAGCCCTCTACGCAGATGATGTGCTCCTGTACTTGGCGGACCGGGCGACCTCGGGCCCCAATTGTCTGCAAATCCTTCTTGACTTCGAGCAAGTCTCCGGTCTCCGGCTTAATGCGGCAAAGTCCACCCTGGACCCGCTGCACCCCTTCTGGGAATGTTTTGACAGGCAGTCGTCCATCCCCCTTAGACGCCACTCGGTTAAATATCTGGGGATATGGGTGACTCTGCTGCCGGAGTTGGAATGGGCATTGAATATCACGCCCCTAGTGACCCGAATGAGATCTGATCTAAAGAAATGGCGATCCCTTCCCCTTAATCCTCTGGGGCGGAGTGCACTGTTCAAAATGAAGGTCCCCCCCGTTTCTTATACACTCTACAGAATATTTCCATCCCCCTTCCCCGTGCCTGGTTCCGAGAGCTGGACGGAACCATGTCCAGGTCCGACCGTGGATTTCCCTTGCACACAGCCGCATCCCACCCTTTGACGCAGGCCTAGGGGTGACTCATCTCTATCTCTACTATCTCGCCACCAAGCTGATCGTCATCCACGACTGGTACGCGGGCGGCTGGTCCAACCCGGCGTACCGGGTGGAACTGGAAGAGACAGACTTCTCACAGCTTCAAGCACTCTTCTACGGTTGCCCTGTCCCGCATACCATAGCCCCAATTACCAGAGCGGTCTTGCTGGCTTGGCGCACCGCCCTACGCCCCACAGGATGGGATCGCAAACTTACCCGCCAGACGCGACTCTGGCACGGGAACTGGCTCTGAGAGGTTTCGTCCCTTGTTGGGTTTCGGCGCTGGGATCTCATTGGGGTGTCGGTGCTCGGGGATGTCTGGGTGGGGGACCACATTCGAGCCTTTGCTGACCTACAGCAGCGTCACGCCCTTCCTCACGCTCAGCATTTCAGGTATCTACAACTGCGCCACGCCCTCCATGCACATGTCCCTGCGCCAACCACCCTTCCAGAGTTTAGCCCGCTAGAAGCCCAGGTGATGATTAAGTACCTGGGTGGGGGAGGAGTTTCCCAAATCTACTGTGCCCTAGTCAATAACAGCCCCTCGTCCCTCGACCAATTGCGTACCCGGTGGGAGGGATGGGTGGGACCCCTGGAAGAGGCCGACTGGAAGGACGCCCTGATGGCCCCACATACCCTGACCACATCGTCCAAGCTGCGGCTGGTGCAGACATATTACGTCCTACCTCACCCCAGAGAGGCTTTTCCGAGCCCGTTTGAGACCCTCCCCAGACTGCCCCAGATGTGGGCAATCCCCGGCCGACTTCTACCACATGGTGTGGACATGCCCGGGGCTTATGAGGTTTTGGAGGGGAGTGGAGAGAGAGCTCTCACAGGCTCTGGGCTGGGAGGTCCCTCATGACCCGCTGCGACTACTGCTGGGGATCTTTGATGGTCTGGATGGCACTAGATCAGATAAGCGCCTGTTGGGGACAGCGGTGGCTGTGGCCAAGCCGGACTTAGCACGTCATTGGCTGCGAGAATCAGCTCCCACGGTGGGGGGATGGAGTAGGGGGGTGGACTGGTGCGGTGCCCAAGAGGAGGCCCTCTTCGAATCCCAGGGCGCTCCAGAACAGTTCTCTAAAATATGGGGGAAATGGTACAATTTGATTCCACCGTGAACCCAGATATATACACTGTCTCTTGCTATCACCACGCAAATGTAATGTCGGTCTGGACTGGTTTAATCCCACCCATGTATACTGCTGATTTTATCTCACTGTAACTGTTGATTTATGAGCTTCTGCCAATGAATTCTCTTTGCTGTTTTAAAATTGCTAATAAAGTTGATTATCAAAAAAAAAACTATCTAGGAGGGATCAGGCATGATATGACCTCAATATCCTTTAAAACTTGAAAGCCCATATCAGTCATCATTCTCAAACTCGAAGCTCCCTTTTGCATTGCCCACTGTAATAATCTCTTGTTTAACATTGATTTGCGATAATTATTCCTCTTATGGTTGACCCCGCGGCCTGACCGGAAATGAGGGCCCCCCCTCGGCGCAGCGCACAGCTGTCTCCAGAGGACCAAACACAGTTGACTCTAGGTGCCAAACAGGCATAGGCCCACCATTCTTACAACATTATCCTGCGTCTCAAACCTCAACCGTGCCACCTCCAAGCTCCATGAACAGCAAGGCTTCCAGAGCCACGTGATTGCCCTAGCAATGGGAAGACATATCGGGCCCCAAACCAAACAAAACATGCCTCTACGCTCGATCTAACACAGGGATGCAAACATGGGTGCAACTGCAGTGTATATGTCCAGTCAACCTATTTTGACTCTGCTTTCAGCGCGCACCCCGCCATTGGTCACACGCCTGTGCATCAATCCAACCGAACAGTATTTCCGCAATGCCTCCCCAATTCAAATGTTGGAAATGTGAAACCCAATGTGTGCCATCCGCAACCCCCAACAGACTCACTGCGTGTCTGTGTCCGCAGCGACTCGCCCCCATCACACATGCAGATCAGGGGACCCCTACAAAAAAGCATGCCCAGAGGCAAGCATAGGCAACCAGCGCCACCAAGAGGCAAAGAAAACCGCTACCACCAAAGGGGGCCCCAGATTCACTGCATGTGCTTACTGACACCCCATGCTAGCACCTGCCTCAGATACCTTGAGGAGCCCTGTGCACCCGAACCCAGATGCCTAATGCTTACCTCGCCAATCCGCGACTCACACGACCCGCAGCTTGGACTCTGCACCCACAATCTCCACCATTCAGTGTGTGTCGACTACTCCACCGCCGATCAAGCCTGGCCGAATTAATTTAATAAAGAGCCCAGGACAAGACTACCCTCTCTCCGGCCCCCAGCCAGTCCCCACACCGCCCCCCCTGCAGCATATACCGCAAACCAGCGACCCTCCATTGGGGCCGGGCAGCGCACACTACGATGGTGAAGGGGGAGGACGGATTACTGCGGGATGGTGGCAGTGAATTGCCGGAGAGGGGGGCGACTCACCTCGCTACCCGAAGGGGTACCTGACTGACCGCACTCGCACGACCAACGATGGTGACGTTCAACGACGACTGCATGGCTGGTGCAACAGAAGACACCAGGAGGGGCGGGGAATGCATATATACCCTCCCCTACCATGGCACCTCGGAAGTGATGCGTGTAGCACACAACTGCGAGAGGACTCTTAACTGGAGCCCAACCACTAGTGAGGGGTGTGTTAGTGCCCAAATGGCACTAAAGGGCTGCCCTTTTAGGGAGGCCCCCTGCGGGGGCTGCAGGCAGCCGCAGAGTGTTGGGGTGGTGGGGCCAGGTGAGGGGGGATTTCTAGAGATGACTAGGAGTGAAAATTAATAATTTATTTAATTTTCCCTCGTAGTCATCTCTCGAAATCCCCCCTCACCTGGCCCCATTGCCCTACCGCTCTTACCTGCAGCAGCCGCGGCTGCACCCCCGGATCCAGTATGTGCAGGTGTAGAGATTCAGAGCTGTCTCTTGTGCGCATGATGGAGAGAGGCAGCTGTCCATCCCGACATGCTCACTTGTTTCCCAACTCTGACGTGTCATTTTGAGGGTCACTAATATTGCAAGCTACCTGCCCCCAAGGCTCGCACTGACTTCTCCAGGAGTCAGGACCCGCCCTCAGGGATACTGCTACTGGCCTGGTGTAGCGATTACGGTGCCCGGGGGTCGAGGGATAGTACTACTATCGAAATCCCGAAGATGGTATGCCTGTGGGGACGTTTGTAGAAGAGGTAGAGCGAACTACCTTGACCAGCATTCCAAGGGGCAAGCAGGAAGAGCCATGAGACCTAAGGCATATTAGCCCCTCCCCTCCTCACGGACGGTGCTTGTCAATTTTGGTTGTTGAGTAGATCGGAGTGGCGGAAGGTGTTCCCCGCCGGATTCCAGCGAGAAGCAAGAAGATTTCCTGGGTTTGAAAAGCCGTGATGCAAACCAGCGTTGGAACTTACAGCGCTCTTCGGATAAGTACTTGAGAGACGAAAGCGGGCTCGCTTTCGTTTATTGTTTGATTGTTTTGATCGTCCCTAGCTAGTCAGTTTAGGGCACTCTTGGGACGTATCGCGTGTACATTACCTCGTATTGGGAAGCATTCTTTCTTGAAGACGCGCTGCGCTATTATTTCCTTGTACGTTCTCTCCAGAGAGGGTTTCTGGGAGACGTAGTCTCAGAACTGTTTTGTTTTGTTTTGATTCAACGGACAATCGCTACCACAAGAGACCGAGACATTATTTCCCTTGATGTTCCTAGTTGGTTCATTGTACTTAACTTGTGGCTGAACACTAAGAGCGGTTTGTGTCATTTAACAACCGTTACCTTACATATCCTTTGTTGAATCCTGCTTACCACAGTCCTGAACTCTTGACAGATCAAGTCATAGACCTTGCAGGCTTGCTGTGGTGCCTTTTCTTTACGGCCTGGGTTTTGTGTGATTCTGGTGAGTGAAGCGCCTACCTGGTGATTCAGATACTGTTCGAGGCACATGAAGTGTAGTGTTGATTGTGTTTCTTACTCTTCCCTAATCAGGTGGGTCCTCTCCTGCTGTCCTACGCATCTTGGTGACCAGACTCCCGGGGGATCCCAAGGAATCATCGCTACCCATTTATTATTTTCTCCACTTCCCCTTTCCCGGCTAGGTACGTGGGCGCACAGTGTGCTTCGCTTCCACTGTGGGTTCCGTGTCTGGTGGGGGGAGGAGAGCTTAGCATCTGAAGTCGTTTCTGCCGGACACCCTGAGCTAAGGTTAGTGGCGTGTGTGAGCCTGCGCTGCTGCCAATCCATGACAGATTGACAAGCCCAAGTTGACACACCGGCCCGAACGATGAATGTTGAGGCAGTTTTGGCCTCCCTGGTGGAAGGCATGGCCGCCTTGCAACAGGAAGTAGCCACTTCCAGAGCTGAAAATCAAACCCTGTATAAAGAAGTGGGTACCTTGAGAAGGGAAGTCGCAGGACTAGTTCAGAAAGGAACAGGAGGGAGTCCTTATATTAATCCCGCTACATTACCTCCCCCTGGTGCAAAAAAACCTATGGAAGTGGAAGGGGGTGGGTTTTCTGTTCCCCCCCAAATAGCCACCTCTAGTGCCTCCTCGGCTGAAGCCGCACATACCGTTCATGTGGTGCAGACCGTAGGTGTTCCTTTAGCTTCCCCTGAACGCTTTTATGGAGACCCCCGTAAGTTTGAAACATTCCTGAACCAATGTAGGTTACATTTTTTATGTAAGCCCGGGGTATTTCAAGACGATTCTGCAAAGACAGCTTTTATGATGTCTTACATGGGGGGTAATGCTGCTAGCTGGAACATCCCCTTGCTGGAGAAGAACGACCCAGTGCTGCACGATTTTTCTGCTTTTTGTGTTGAGTTGCGCAAACTTTTTGATCGCAAATCCCATATGCTGACCCTGGATAGGGAACTTCTCACCATACGTCAAGGTTCTCAGGACTTGTTGTCATATATCACCTCATTTAACAGGTTGGTGGTAGAGACCGATTGGCCTCCAGCAAAACGCATCTCATTATTTTATCAAGGCCTTCGGGGAGAATTAAAGGACGTCCTTGCACAAGTGGTACAGTTACCAGACACCTGTGAGGAATTCATTGATTTGACAGTCCAGCTGGATCACAGACTCCTAGAGAGAAGAGGGGATAGATCACGGGGAGATAATCGCCCTTTCTACCCTCGCTTTAGGGGTCCTATTGAAGAACGTGCCAAACCCTCCGAAGGTCCTGAACCCATGCAAATCGGTGGTATCCGTGGACCGCTGACACAGGAAGAAAAGGAGAAAAGACGGCGTTTGAAGCAATGTCTCTATTGCGGAAAAGGGGGTCACTTCATTAAGGACTGTAGAGCCCGGAATACCGTTCCAGCCCGAAACCCCGTCCCCAGGATACAAGCCCTAGTACAGTCCGATCAACCGACGGAAAACTGAAGAACCCAAACCAGGAAGAGGTCTCTGTCTTGGGTTGTTTGCCGCAAATGATCTCCCCATGTCTTGCAAACACATTGCATCCTGCAGTGGCGCATATGAATCTCCAAATCATTCTTTGGGTCACCCCGCAGAAATCATTGAATATCGATGCCTTGGTAGATTCAGGAGCCACCGGAAACTACATCGATCAGGAATTTGCCATGAAGATCGGAATTGCCTGCGAGAAAAAGGAAAAACCGGAGTTGGGGAAAGCCGTGGATGGAACTGTTTTATCGTCGGGTCCAGTGGCCTACCACACCTGTCCCATGCTGATGCAAACCGGAAACAATCATCAGGAATACATCCAGTTTGATCTCATTGATGCCCCCCAGTTTCGGCTCATCCTAGGAATGCCCTGGTTAACCCTACATGATCCAAAGGTCTGTTGGGCAGCACGCACTATCACCTTGTCCTCCGAATATTGTCAGGAACATTGTACTCAGGTCTCTTCTGTTCCCTGCACTACCGAACTCTCGTCTGCTCTTTGTCTGGCGGCTGCATGTCCTCTCGAGCGATATTGTTGTGCCACGATTCTTCCTTTGGAGTATCAGTCGTTCTCCCCTGTGTTTGACAAACAACAGGCTACCCATTTGCCGCCACACAGGGTATACGACTGCAGAATCGATCTCATACCAGGAGCAGATATTCCCTGTAGCAGGGTCTATGCCATGACCGAGAAGGAGACAGAATATCTAAAGACATACATTGAAGAGAATTTAGCATCAGGATTCATCAGGCACTCATCATCTCCTGCTTCATCCCCTATGTTTTTTATTCCCAAGAAGGATTGTGCAGAATTAAGGCCCTGTATAGACTACCGAGCCATTAACCGTGTGACCATAAAAAACCGGTACCCTCTCCCCTTGATACCCGTTCTCATGGACCAACTCAAAGGAGCCAGATACTTCACCAAACTCGATCTGCGTGGAGCCTATCACCTGGTGCGTGTCAAAAAAGGGGATGAGTGGAAGACCGCATTTCGAACGAAGCTGGGCCTGTTCGAATATAGGGTAATGCCCTTTGGGCTGTGCAATGCACCCGCCGCATTTCAGTTTTTCATGGACGAGGTTCTGCGGGGTTGTCTGGAAACCTATTGCATAGTCTACATCGATGACATCCTGGTGTATTCCTCCACTCTTTCAGAACATGTCATGCATGTGAAGTCTGTGCTAGACCAATTACAACAGAACTCTCTATACGCCAAGTTGGAGAAATGCTTGTTTCACGTCAAGGAAGTGTCCTTCCTTGGGTACATCATCAATGAGAAGGGCTTTCAAATGGACTCGAGTAAAGTAGAGACGATACTCAATTGGACGACACCTAAAACCGTGAAAGCTGTACAAAGCTTTCTCAGTTTCGCCAACTACTATCGTAGATTCATCAAGGATTTCTCCAAGATCATACATCCGATTTCTTGCTTGTTGCGAAAAAATATGCCTTTTGTGTGGAGTAAGGATGCTGAGGCGTCTTTTCAATACCTGAAGAAGCAATTTACTCAAGCTCCTATTCTTCGTCACCCTGACTCGCAACTACCGTTTATACTGGAGACTGACGCATCTCAATATGCTGTGGGTGGAGTGCTTTCCCAAAGACACCCTAGTACAGGCCAAGTACACCCTGTTGCCTTCTTCTCAAAGAAGCTCACGCCCTGTGAAGTGAACTATGCCATAACAGACAAAGAACTTTTAGCTATTAAAAGGGCATGTGAGGAATGGCGCCATTATCTACTAGGCGCAGTACATACAGTTGAGATCTATACTGATCACCGGAATTTGTTATTCTTGAAGACAGCTAAGGCCCTCACTCCCAGACAGTTACGGTGGTCTCTGTTTTTCTCTGACTACGACTTCATTATCAGATACAAACCCGGACCCCAAAATGGGAAGGCAGATGCTCTGTCACGTTTGGAGGATGGAGAACAGAGAAAGACCGAAGACATAGAAACACCTTTGATCCTTCAGGAAACAATCGCAAGCGTGGGATCTGTCGCTCTCCTGTCGTCCCACAACTTTATTGAGGACGTGAAAGTAGCCCTTGCAGCCATGAACGTACTTGAATGGATACAAGAGGATCCGGAACATCGCACGGAAAAGGATGATCTCGCCTACCAGGATACTGCGCTGTTTATTCCCACAGATGCCCTGAGGCAACGAGTATTGGTTTGGTCTCATGATTCGGTTCTGGGGGGACACATGGGAATGTACAAAACCATTGCTCTTGTGGAACGTTCCTTTTGGTGGCCCCAATTAAGAGAGGAAGTCCGGTCTTATGTGAGGAATTGTGCCATCTGTACGCAAGGAAAAGCTGTGCATGCTCGACCGGTAGGACTGCTGAGACCCTTGCCCATACCTCCTCAACCGTGGCACACTCTCTCCATGGACTTTATCGTTGAGATGCCCCCTTGTGATGGAATGACAGTGATATTAGTTGTCGTCGATCACTTGACGAAGATGGGCCATTTCATACCTCTGGAGGATGTCCCCACGTCTGCGGAATTAGCAAAAGTGTTTCTTCAACATATAGTCAGGGCCCACGGTCTTCCTTGTGTATTGATCACCGACAGGGGTTCTCAGTTCACTTCTCGATTCTGGAAAGCGTTATGTACCACCTTGAACATCGATGCCCGTCTTTCCTCCAGCTACCACCCTCAGACGGATGGTAAGACGGAGCGCCTGAACCAGACCCTGGAGCAATATCTTCGTTGTTTCTCTCTGAGGAATGATATGGACTGGACTGTGTTACTTTGGATGGCCGAATTCGCATACAACAATGCTGTGCACTCAACACTGGGTTGTTCACCTTTTTTTTGCCTCCATGGGTACCATCCAAACATCCTTCCCTTTGAGTGGCCTGTCCATTCCCCTGTTCCTAGCATCCACGAACACCACGCCCATCTACGAGCGGTGTTGTTGGACGCACGAAACAGCCTGGCCGATGCCCAGTCCGCGCAGAAACGCTTCGCTGACAGGAAGAGGAGGGTCGAACCGACATACGGGGTTGGGGACAAGGTGTGGCTTTCCACCAAGAATCTCCATATTAAGGGGAATACCAAATTGACACCCAAATACGTGGGCCCTTACAGTGTAGTTGAAGTGATCAACCCTGTTGCTGTGAAACTACTGCTCCCGGTGGGTTGGAAGATACATCCAGTGTTCCATGTCTCCCTCCTGGTTCCTTGCCCTCCCAGTATGAGACTTCCGGTAGCTCCACTTCCTATTGATGTGGATGGTCAGGAGGAATTTGAAGTGCAGTCCATCCTGGATTCCCGTATGGTGAGGGGCAGAATCCAATATCTGGTGGAGTGGAAGGGTTATGGCCCGGAAGATAGATCCTGGGAACCCCTGGGGAATTTGCACTGTCCGGAGCTGGTGGACCGGTTCCATGCCCTGTATCCGGGCAAGCCTGGACGACCGCCGAGTCGGCAGTCCTCGAGAGGGGGTTCTGTAGCGATTACGGTGCCCGGGGGTCGAGGGATAGTACTACTATCGAAATCCCGAAGATGGTATGCCTGTGGGGACGTTTGTAGAAGAGGTAGAGCGAACTACCTTGACCAGCATTCCAAGGGGCAAGCAGGAAGAGCCATGAGACCTAAGGCATATTAGCCCCTCCCCTCCTCACGGACGGTGCTTGTCAATTTTGGTTGTTGAGTAGATCGGAGTGGCGGAAGGTGTTCCCCGCCGGATTCCAGCGAGAAGCAAGAAGATTTCCTGGGTTTGAAAAGCCGTGATGCAAACCAGCGTTGGAACTTACAGCGCTCTTCGGATAAGTACTTGAGAGACGAAAGCGGGCTCGCTTTCGTTTATTGTTTGATTGTTTTGATTGTCCCTAGCTAGTCAGTTTAGGGCACTCTTGGGACGTATCGCGTGTACATTACCTCGTATTGGGAAGCATTCTTCTTGAAGACGCGCTGCGCTATTATTTCCTTGTACGTTCTCTCCAGAGAGGGTTTCTGGGAGACGTAGTCTCAGAACTGTTTTGTTTTGTTTTGATTCAACGGACAATCGCTACCACAAGAGACCGAGACATTATTTCCCTTGATGTTCCTAGTTGGTTCATTGTACTTAACTTGTGGCTGAACACTAAGAGCGGTTTGTGTCATTTAACAACCGTTACCTTACATATCCTTTGTTGAATCCTGCTTACCACAGTCCTGAACTCTTGACAGATCAAGTCATAGACCTTGCAGGCTTGCTGTGGTGCCTTTTCTTTACGGCCTGGGTTTTGTGTGATTCTGGTGAGTGAAGCGCCTACCTGGTGATTCAGATACTGTTCGAGGCACATGAAGTGTAGTGCTGATTGTGTTTCTTACTCTTCCCTAATCAGGTGGGTCCTCTCCTGCTGTCCTACGCATCTTGGTGACCAGACTCCCGGGGGATCCCAAGGAATCATCGCTACCCATTTATTATTTTCTCCACTTCCCCTTTCCCGGCTAGGTACGTGGGCGCACAGTGTGCTTCGCTTCCACTGTGGGTTCCGTGTCTGGTGGGGGGAGGAGAGCTTAGCATCTGAAGTCGTTTCTGCCGGACACCCTGAGCTAAGGTTAGTGGCGTGTGTGAGCCTGCGCTGCTGCCAATCCATGACACCTGGACAGGCCACGGCAGAATCAGTGCAAACTACATTGTCAACTCATTTGGGGGCGGGGGCAAAATGACCCAATGCCCTAATAGAGGCACCACCCCTGTGAGTCCCTCTAGCTCCTAGCCAAAGCGGAGCATAACAGCTGGTGGTTTATACAGCAGGTGCATAACCCACCTAACTGTCTGCATATATAATACGTTCACAGGGGGGGGGAGGGGTTCATCCTCCATCTTCAACTCAGTGCAGGACGGCTGTCATACAAAAGGGAGTACATCATGTTTCCTGTTTACAGTGTATTAAACTGCTGCGAGGCACTGAATAAAGCACATGGACACATGCTAAGCCCCCATCTTACCTGTAATGCATGGCACCTGGAAACCACAAGCACAGATGATGGAGGGAGTGCGTGAAAACATAAACACTTGTGTGAAGTGCTGAAACTCAAAGAAAAAAGTAGCTCCTAAAATGGGAGCAGTGGATTGACACAAATATTTGGTCCATGCTCTGGGGAAGGGCTACACACAAGAAGAGGCATGACGGAAGCATGCCTTGGACAAATGGAGATAAAGGATATGAAAGCAATCAAATGGTAAGCCTATAGACAGACTGAAGCCCATAGATTGAGCACAACACTTCTCTCCGATACAGAGCATATGTTGTCTAGCCGAGACCTAAAAAAGGAGGTTTTAGGCCTGGGAAAAGGTTTGATTTAACAGGATGAAATGACAGTTTAAAACTGCACACACAGGCTACAATGGCAGGCTTGAGACATATTTAAAGGGCTACTTAAGTGGGTGGCACAATCAGTGGTGCAAACTTCCTAGTAGCATTTAATGCAAAGGTCTTGGACTTATGTAGTACAACTTTACTAAGGACTTACAAGTAAATGAATAAGCCAATTAGGTGTAAGCCATGTCTAACAGAGCCTTTTGTATTTAGCGCAAAAGAGCTTATGACTGCACCTGACCATAGGTACTCTACAAGAGCATGTGCCTCACAGTAAGACTCCACCCCCCGTTCGTAAAACCAAGCTCAGGATCTTCCAACAAGTCAATGAAATCAACCTGGCATATCACAGGAAGGGACCACCACTTGCTTTGAAAATAGATGTAGTACCCGCATGGTCCCACGATTGGGTGCTGAAAAAGGTATTGTATCTCCATGGCTTTTTTGCCATACATTCCCTTCCTTAGTTATATATCCCCTGCTGCTCAGCCAGTGAGTGGGAGGCAATAGAATGCTGTTGTTTATTTATTTATTCAGAGAGTTTTATATAGCGTGAACATGTCCCAGGTGAGAAACAGAATGCTTTACAATTGTTCAGACACAAATATAATCAATAGTATCGTATTTGAGAAAAATAAGGTTATGGTAGGACCATAGATAAGGGAGGGTACTACAACACAATGTCAGGACCAATAGGGCAAAACAAAAACAAAAATATAACAAGAGAGCAGTAGACATGGAAGTGATCTACGTGTCATGAAAGGGACGAAGAGAGGTGATCCTAGAATCCATGACAGAAATGTATTTATAACAAAGTCTAAAAAGGAGGCCCCTTCGGGTAAATGTTACACATCAAGCATCAATTTGCCACAAACACCCTTTACACACCAGGCAGATGAACAAGGAGGAAATGTACTCAATATAAAATAAAACCAAAAATAAAAAGTACAAATTTATTCAGGAAATCTTTAAAAACATTAAGAACACAATATATAATGCAGTCATCAGATTCTTGAGGTCTTTCCCTAACATAAACACAATTCATATTTTGAAAAAGCAATGACAATATTAATCAAGCAAAATAATTCATTACATATAACATTCACAAAAAAACATAATTAAAAACTGTACACAATTGGGAATACAATAAGGAAAAAATGATTCCTATTTATAGAGAGAAGCTACAATAGTCAAAATTAGATCAATTATAGTTTTTAAGGTTATTATTCCAATCTTCATTCAATATAATTGTCTCCTCAGAATCAACGTAGTTTCCACTCTCAGAAGCATTGACGTGTTTCAGTGGGCAATTAATCTACAGCCATCATCTTCTTCAGGAAAACAATATTTATTCCTAATTACCACATTTAAATCTGTAATAAATGAAAACAATTTAAAATTTGAATAAAACAACATATTCACTAATACATCAATATCAATACATAACCTCATTGTTCAACCAATTCACATCACTAGTGGTATACAAGATTTGTAATAAGATTGGCAAAATTGCATTCATACTACACCAACAGCCATACAGCTAACATATTCTAAAGGACAGAGCATAAAGCCTCCATACAAAGTGTCACAAGCCATAATTATTACAATGCCAAGTCTGTCAGACTCATTAATGGGTCTTAAAAAGGCATTTCATGACACAAGTTTGTTTCCTCCATGACATGAACCCGAGGCCTAAGCAGATCTAAACACTGGTGAGGAACAAAAAACCTTTACATGCAGCAAGTTATGTTGCACCAACATCACAACCACGTATCTGAACAAGGTCTCAAGAAAGTACCTGTCAGTCCTAGGGCAGAAAAGACCTCCAGAGATAGAGACAACCTGAAAATAGGATGGCCAATATCCACATCCAGGAAAAGTCTGGAACTAAGAAAAGGTATATGTCAGCCCTCACAAAATTATGCTTTATAAAGAGTAAATGATTGGCCAGGGGTGGTGAAAATAAAGCCATAAGATCTCCCCATCCCGACACCAAAGCTCAAGATGGTTCTCTGACTAAGTTGACTATCCTCTCATACAGTGGCCTCTCTAGTTTGACTTCCTCATCAAAACTAGAGAGGCCACTGTATGCTTTGAAGAAAAATAAAAACTTAAGAGATATGCTAGATGTTTTGGCTTTCGGTGGGACCGGAAGTAGATGTTGTCCTTCCGGTTCACCTATCTCGGTAAGGAGGTATTTAAGTGCCCAGACTAGGTGGTAGGGTTAATTTAGTTATTTTTTAATATATCTGGAGGCTTATGCCCCGTGATCTTTATCTCCATAAAAGCAGGTATGTGGCGCGGTAGTCTTTGGTTCAAATTAGCAAATTGTTTTTTTTTTGCCTTCGGCGTAGGTGTTAATTGCAACATCTTTCTTTTTAGATTGCTGGCTACACGGAATCCATTGTAAGGCGGGACTTTTTCAGACAGCGTATTTTTATGTTCATTAACTTATACGCAGGAGTGATTTGGACCGTGCGCTTCCTCGCACACATCGTGTTTTAAGGTAATATGTCTAACTTCAGGGAGGCATGGGTTGGTGTAGTGTTAATCTGTACGGGTAAGGATTTCCCACTTAGGCTGCCCGGCGATAATAGTGTAGATGCAGTAAGCTGTTTTTAATCATTTGAGTGGGTAATTACTAGCAAGAAAACCCCCTTTTACTACTGTACAACTTTGGTTTTATTTTGTATTAATTACATTTCCTCCTTGTTCATCTGGCTGGTGTGTCAAGGGGGTTTTTGGCAAATTGATGCTTGGTGTGTAACATTTACCTGAAGGGGACTCCTTTTTAGACTTTGGAATTTGTTGGTACCCTTCCCCTTTAGTTGTTGGGCCCCTCTCTCTTTGTTTAGAGAAATGTATTTATAAGCAGAGCTTTAACTTCTTTCTTGAAAGACGCAGTTGAGGGAATCAGTCTGACTTGAGCGTGCAAGGCATTCCAGATTCTAGGGGTGATCCCAGAGAAAGCTTGGTTGTAGGTTTTCACTTTAAGGAATCTCTGTGGCTTCAGCAGCAAGTTGCCAGAGCTTCTGGAGGATCTACAGCCGCCAGAGAGTTCAAGCTTCTGAGCTAGGTATCTCAGGGTATCTGGGTACTGGGCTTTACTGGTCATGGAGGCAATCTATTTCCGAATTCTTGCTTTGAACGGGTGTCATTTGAGGGATTTCAAATTGTGTGTGATGTGGTATCCTGTTATGAGCCTTGCCACATAGTTGAGAGAGGCCCTTGGAGCGGTTTTACATCTGGGCAAGCGGCAGTGGGATGCTCTTCCATAGTCCAACCTAGGAATCACAAGGGCTTGCACTGCAGACAAAGGGTTTTCATTTTCTTAAGATGTTCATTTGGAGGTTTGCTCCTTTGGTGGCTGAACTGATGTGCTTCTGCATGCTAAGGTTTTTGTCAAGAGTTATTCCCAGAGATCTCGCTGAATCTATAACATGTGGCAGGCAGTTGAGGGCTGTTAGTTGTTTAAGCCATTCCTCAATGACATGTGACTGGGTGGGTGGGAAGATTAGGAGGAATCCGGTTTTTAGAATGTTTAGTTTCAGGTGGTTAAATGCCAGCCCACTTTGGGTTTTCTGTGAAGTTAAGTTGAGAGATCTGATGCCTTCGGGGGAGAAGAGTTTTAGGTATAGTTGGGTGTCATCGGCGTACATGTGGTAGTGGATGTTGGATGAACTCAGAATTTCAATTAAAGGCTCCATGAGCAAGTTGAAGAGAGTGGGTGAGAGGGAGGAACCCTGTGGTACCTGTAAAATGACCTGGCTGGCATGAGATAGGGAATGATTAACCTTGAGTCTTTAGGTTCTGTTCTGGAGAAAGGGGGTGAACTAGTTTAGGACTGACCCTGTTAATCTCATTCTATATTCAAGCAGGTCTAAAAGGTTGTCGCAGACTTGGGTCAGGGTGCGGTCAGCAATAAAGGCTTTAAAGCTGTTAACTGCAGGGTCATTCAGATAATTCCAGTGGAGGTAAAAATCTCCAAGGAAGAGTTGGGTATGGTGTTGTCCTGTATTAGTAGCAATGAGTTCCATAATTTGTTCTATGAAAGAAATGTTATTCCCTGGCGGGGTTGTGTGCCTGGTTGGAGTGAATGTCATTTGGAGTGAGTGGGCTGAGCAGCAAGGATGATGCTCCCAGTGGGGCTTCCTTACCACCGTCTTTACATGTAACCTGAGTCTCTTATCATGAGAATACACCTTATCATGTTTCTCCAATACTACTGGCTACCCTGCATCTTCATTTACCACAATGGCAATGAGAGGAAAAGGAAAAGAACTAAGTGTGAAGACTCCAACGCTACTACAGGAACAGGAGAGGATAGGATATTGTAACTCAAGAATAATAATTGAACCTTATATTAGGACCAGAACTAAATGAAGCTAATACTATTAGAAATTGCTGCCCAAAGGAAGTGAAATGCCCTGAACGCCCCTCTGGTGTCTTAACATCTGTCAGCCTACAGTCTGGGGCATTCAACCTTCATTTCATCTATTTTATCCAGCACACGCCTACTTACAAGCAAACTAGCAGATGGACAGCCCATCCGACAGTCTGCCAGCCTGCCAGCCTGCCAGTCTGCCAGCCTTATTGGACCTGTTTCACCTGAATGCTGTACTGACAGTGTCAAGGATTCAGATTTTATTGGATTTACACCTAAGTACCAAAGAAATGGCCTGCTGAACTTTGTTTGTAACCATTAAGAAATTGGGGTAACCCATAAGGTATGAACCTGGGTATATTGCGATATAAATAGGCAATGGTCCTAGACCTATCGATTACATCAGTTGACTCAATCAATTGTTATTTCTAAAATTCTAACAGTACAGAGCACAACAATCAAATCTGCTCTAATTTAATCAATAATCTTAGTACAAGTGATAAACAGCCACTACGACCAGAGGCAAAAATACAATGTATTTAATTCATTGTTTCATTTTTTCAAATTCATCTTTTATATATAAATAAAGTATTGTTACAAATAGATAAAACAGGCGGTTGCCCAATTGAAGCGTGAAAGGAAAGACGTGATTAGAGTGTTGAGTGAATGAGAAAGAAAAAGTATTCACAGTAGTAATCAAGGTAAATTCACATTATTTTCCAAATAATAGCGGACATTTAGTTCTTGCCGTATTGAGTACCTGGCCAAACATAAAATTCATTCTTAACCATTGCAATCAAAGTTGAAGTCCTCAGTTATTGTTTCATATTTGGTCTCCTTAGTATGCGATTCTCTCATCAAATATATTAGGTGGGCACATTACTTCATAGGTGTGCCATTGTCAAGGTAGTACCTTGATCAATTTCTTCTTTTAAGGTACTTCTGGAGAAACTCCTGCCAACAAGTTCAGGTAGCTTATCGCCGTTTTCTCTACGCGTATACGGAGCCAAGCCTTAGTTTGTTTAAGGACGCCGCTGACTGTTTATCACTTGTACTAAGATTATTGATTAAATTACAGCAGATTTGATTGTTGTGCTCTGTACTGTTAGAATTTTAGAAATAACAATTGATTGAGTCAACTGATGTAATCAATAGGTCTAGGACCATTGTCTATTTATATCGAACTTTGTTTGTAGACAGTTGAGCCTCAGATCCATCTGCATTGCTTTTATAGCACTTTAGTCTGCTTCTGTCGCCAACTGGCGTTTCACAGTTCACATGCCCTGACTCAATAATAATGAACCGGCAATGTTATTTCTTTGGAACCAGTACTTGAAAGGATCTTATTTAGTCCTTTCCCAGGATTACTTGCCCGAGACTCAGCTTGTTTATTTGCAATCGATTTCTTGGATTTTGCATATTTCGCGGTAGGGTATTTAGCGCTCTTCAATGCATTTGGTGCATGCCCCTACCTAACTTCATGGCTGGTCTCATGCGAGTACGTCTTTCAAGCAGGCATTCTTCCTGCATCATGCCTTGCAACAAAGGAATGCAGTGACAGCTTCTGAAAAAGTGAGTGAGCTCTATTCTCTCCATTCTCTAGGAGACGCAATGAGAAGACGCGCCCAAGGGAAGCAATGTCGTACCCCTGGTGTGTTGTGGAGGCGACAGTCAAACAGTCAGCTTGCGCAACTAATTTTCAGTCAGTACGAATAGTGAAGAATAGAACACAGCCTGCGGCTGGTCATGTGGTTGTATTGCGCATGGACTGTAGGATGAATCAGTACTATGATTGGGTACGATATTCCATTACGATGCTAAAGGTCCGTTGCAGCCATATTGGATGCTGCTCCCAGTGGGGCTTCCTTGCTATCATCTTTACCTGTAACCTGAGACTCTTATCTTGAGAATAAACTTTATCCTGCTTCACCTATACTACTGGCTACCCTGCATCTTCATTTATTACAAATGGCATGCTCAAGTAGCTTCTAGAGGACCATAAAATGGGTAGCCACATAGGTCACTGGAGCTGAATCATCAGGCATGACTGCTCCTAGAGCCTTGTCCGTTCTGACTACACTTCACCACTTTCCTTGGTAGGATAAAACATTTAGAGACATTTGCTAAATGCTGGTATTTTACATGCACCCAAGCTCCACCAGGTCATTCTCATTTCATGGGGCAGAAGGCTTTGGCCTCGTTGTCACATGAAAAACTATTTGAAGTTTTTACACTATAAATGCAGAGCTGCTGCCCAGCTAGGACTGCCTATCCATCATAGAAATGCATTAACTGGCACCCATGCACATGTTTGAGGGAACTTTGGTTTTTTTAATAGATACACTATGCATAAAAAATTATGTGCATGTGCATTGGGGTTATTTGAATTTAATGGACATTTTCAGTGGGGTGTCATATCAACAGAGAACATTTTAGACTGAAAAGATGTTTGTTACAACAACAGATCATAAACAGAAGATCCAATGGTATTTTGAAACCTGTAGTGCTGAACAGAGCACAGCAACAACAGGCGTAATAAGCGTTATATATACATGCAAATACAGTACAGTACAGAGGCTAAAGTTGAGAAGATTTCCCACACATGCAGAGACCGGGTGCAGCAAAGATTGTGTATCTTGACTTCACATGTAGATTACAGGGGCAGACAGTGTGTAAGATTCCCGTATATGAAGTGAAGAAGCTGAACAAATACAGGCAGTGTGAGCCCGTTTCTCGCCCCAGGGACAGTTGTACTCCTAGTTGCACAGCCCCACCAACCACCTTCCCTTTTGAAGGACAAGGAACGTTCAGTGCAAGCGCACTACTCTCTGTGTACATAGGCCTCATGACCAGAAAGCCCTGCCAGTATCTGGTGACCTCCATTCCTTTTCTGTCCATCAATATAGAAGTCACAGAAACTACAAGAGTTGCTACAGTTCGGTTAGCTGTATTTAGTCCTAAGTGCCAACCCACCTTTCTCGAGAAGAACAGGAAGATTCCAAGGCAATCTGAAACTTGTAGGAGCAGGCAATGAAGTATTTTCCTTGCATATCTTGAGAAAGTGACGCATTTGATTTAATAGCAGACATCCAATGTTCATTAAGGGAAAAACAAGTGCACTTCTCTGGAAAAGCACAAAGTTCCTCAATCACTATCATCACCTTTCGGTGGAAAATGGAGAGGGCTATGCTGCTTGTCATGTTATGGTCAAGCGGTTACCACTGCAGAACTTGTGCAGTCTCCATCAAAACCTGGATGACGTCCCACCAGGTTCTCTTGGTGAGGGGCCCACTGAGATTTAAGATCACCTTGCAAAGCTGCACAAGCCACCTGACAAATTGAACCAAGCAGGATGCATGAGGTCAACAGGCCAAAAACCTCTAAGCTGCCATCACCAAACTCTCGGGATGCGAGTCTCTTATGGAGCCAATCTCCAAATTTGTTGATTTCTTCCTAAAACCTTTTTTACCTAAAGTCAAATCCTTTTTGAGAGACACAACTGATTTCATCAACAGACTGGCCACAATAAAATTTGAAGAGAATATTAATTTTCTTGTAACACTTGATGTGGTGTCACTGTATGTAAATTAAAATGTAAATTGATACTTGTTTAACACACTTCTCACACGCAAGGGTCTCAAGGCACTTGTACGAATACCACTGTGGAACCCATCCTGGCTTTACCTGTGAGGCGTCCACTCCAGGGCACCCCCATGGTGGAGGCCAGGCATCCTTAGCATTGTGGGGGCCGTTGTGGAGATTAAGCAAGCTATTGCCCAGAGTTGCAGAGTGGGACTCCATGATTGGAATAGGCACCGAGGCGAGAATTATCAGGTCCGTGGAATTTAGTGCCCAAGACCCGCAGAGGTGGGGAATTGAACCCTGGTCCCGGGCTCATAACGTCCCAACTGATTTTATTATGAAACTAGCAAGCTTGGCATTAAGAAAGAACTATTTTAATTTCAATGGCGACTTCTATTATCAAGTACGAGGAGTCGCCATGAAATATATTTATAAAAAAAAAAATTGTAGAATTCATTGGAAATTGGAGTTGTTACATAGACAACATATTTATGGTGTGGACAGGCAATGAAGAGGACCTGAGGAAATTCCACGAATGGCTAAATAACCAGACTAACAAAATCAAGTTCAGTTTAAACCATTCAAAAACCAGAATGCCTTTTCTGGATGTGGAGGCCTACGCAGCAGAGGGTGGGTTGGTAACAACCCTCTTTAAAAAGCAAACAGACCGGAATAAGGCCCTCCATTTCTTGAGCAATCATCCCCGGAGTTAAAAAGAGAATTTGCCATATGGGCAATATCTCCGGATCAGACGAAATTGCCACTTCAAAGATGAATACCAACTGCATTCCATGAAATTGACAGAAAACCTAAGAGAACGGGGCTACCCAAAAAAAACTAATAAAAAGGGCCATGAAGCGCGCATGGTGGACACCAAGAGAATGCCGGCTAGAAAAAAGACCAAGAAAAGAGATGGACCGAATTGTATGTGTCTAATTTGCTTTAAAAAGTTATAATTCAGAATTGGTATCTTGTAAAAAATCTAAATAAGACATTGAATAAAGCACTGTTATTTGCTTTTAAAAAAGACAGCAGTATTGCTAATCAAATAGTGCGTGCGGCATTACCCCAAAATAATTCTGTCTCAGTGAGATCTTACATTGGATTACCTCCCATCCAAGGGCACCACAAATGCGGCAACTGCATATGCTGCATATGCTGTCCCACTACAGAGGAAGGATGTATTTTTGAACATAACAACATCCACTGGAAACATGAGACATTCACGAACAGCAAATCAAGATACGTAGTATATGGAATACGATGCCCATGCAACAAGTTGTATATAGGTAAAACCAATCAGGAAATAAGAACTCGAATTTCACAACACAAATCAAGGATCAATAAAAACATTCAAACGGCCCGCTGGTAAACCACTGGCGGCTAAATAATCATACAGCTAATCATACATCTAAAGATCTAATCTTATAACAGTGTCCAACATCGGTTTGAATACAGCTTATACCAAGTTGAGGTAAGAATTGAGCAACAGCTATAAGGTGGGAAGTAGCTATTGATAGAAAAATAAGAGTCAGAAAAAATCTTGTTTTGTTTCTTCTTTTTATTGCAGCTTTTGGGTCCTGAAGAGAAATCTACAACCATCGAGAGTTCGAAACGCGTAGACCATGTTCTATGCCATAAGAATACTAAAACCAAGCTTTAATTAGGCAGACAAAGATGAAACGTTGTTATCATTTTTCTATGGTATTGTTGTAAAAGCATTGAATTAAAACTGTGTTGTAAATAGAGAATATCAGTTGTGAATGGAGTGCATGAGTGTTTGATTTTTCAAAAATGAGATTGATTGGAGTGAGAGTTGGTTGAGTCTGATTGAGAGTTTATATGGAGTAATTTGAATATGTACATGTGTATATTTAAATGTGATAATTGGATTTGCAATCATGATGGAAAAAATTTAAATGTTTTGCAAATATTGAAAAAATTCTTCTTTTGAAAAAATGAATAAAAAACAGATTCATTCAGACAGAATTAGGAGTCTTTAGTACAGGTTGTTTTGGAGTTACAATATGGTTATATTGATTTGACTATAAATGAGAGAACAGTATTGGCAGTTGTTTTGTTTAATATATCACCAAACTCCAGCATAGAGGCTGAAATATTGAGGTCATAGTCCAAATGTCCTGGACTCATTGCAACAGAGGAAATGCCTTGTACTGCACTGTGTCAAGAATAGATCACATAAAATTGAGCGTCTGCGAAGGAGTCAAGTGTGACTTCGGCTCATTGATTGAGAACCCTAACGATGTTAGGAGGTTTGCTGTTACCTGGAGGTGGTGCATGACTGACTGTGGTGAGTTTGACTTCAACTGCAAGTCATGAAGGTGGGGAAAACAAAATAGTTTCTTACTTGTAGGAGTAGGTTTGCAGTTTGAAGGTTTTTCTGGATTCACAAGCTGTACACCACTTCGCCATCCAGTGGCCGGAACTGCAGAAAAGTGCATGGAATATTTTTGTTTTCTTTCTTGAGAACACACACTCATCCCAATAACCAACAACATCACTGGAGTAACAACCAACCTTGGGTTCCAGAGTAGCGTGCTACTCGCCATAAAGTCCTTCAATGCCTCATCAGGGGTAGTAAGCTCTATAAAAATGCACTAACCATAATTTCCATGACAAAATGAACCCCTCATTTTATTCCTTTCTAAATTAAATATTTTAGGTTTTACCAGTTTGATTTAATCAAGATGGCTTCAGGTGTGCCATCCTTTTGTCATAAGTAAGGCTGTCGTGCTCTAGTTGTTCTTTAGAGCACCCCACCCCGAAAGTAGAACACAAGGGAATCAACTGGCAGGCTGCTTCTGCTGGAAGTACATGCTTTACTGAGAATCTCAAACTTCATTCTCATATGGCTGTGAAACACTAGTATAATTTACAGAAAATATGCTCTTATTTTATCTACGGGAAAACCTTCAATAACTTCTATGGGAAAATGATAAGAAAACTGTTTTCTCTCAACCATGATTCATGAAATCCCAGCAGAAGGCTTTTTCAATGGGTAAATTCATCTTAGAACACACTACAATTCCTAAAGGTAGTATGGAACCATCAACAAATGATTTATATTGTAACTAAAATCTATTATCACCATTTATACATTCTCCTTTTTGTGACTCTCAACACCTGCCCTTCACTACAGTTCATTTCAATAGGGTGCTATCATGTATATTAGTCTCACGCTGGCTGACAACACTTTTTGCTTCAAATGTTGACAGCCAATCAGATCTCATACTGAGATCTGTGCTTAGTCTCCAACCAGAAATACACATTTCTAGTCCTTTAATATCTCCAAAACTACTAAACAGATTTACACGAAATAACAAAAGGGCTCTTTCCTGACCAATATCTAGATTTCTGCTAAATGTGGTATAATTCTGTTCAGCAGTTAAGGCTGTAGCTGTGTCTAAAACCTTTATGGGAATTAACATGGTAATCAATTTTTTTTTGCCCTCCCCTTTTCCCAACCCCTGCTTGACTGATCACCCTGAAATTTTCAATGCACAACTAGAATCAGGAGGTCACTTTTTGGGAGAACATTTTGCAAAGATTCAGCAAATGACACTAAAGTGATAAGCAAGTAAAAAAACACTTCTCCTATGGAAACTAGGTCATAACTATATTTGCCTACTGGCAACAGCTAGTAGGTATTTTGGCACGTGAACAAGGGTTTTCGCAGCTTGAAACGCGTTGTGCAGGGTCGAATAAATACATTATTTTGCCTTAAGTACTGGATTCAGAAGTGGCTGGAGTTAAAGTAAGGATATATATATATATATATATTTTATGAACTATATTCAGGACTGTGGCAGAGTTTTAAATCTCCTGAATGTCCGGATGCCTCACCAGGTTTACTCCAGTTTCCAGTTTAGCCCAGCACCATCCAGGGGCATTCTGGGACTTGTGGTCTGCTGCAACACGGTGGGCCAGCTACACAAGGACACACCTACTCACATGAGATCACGGTGCTAGGGTGGAACCAATCAGTGGTGAGGAGGACTAATTAATAGGAGAAGGAACTCGCCTCCTGGCAACACTCACCTGGCACTGAAGAAGGCAGTTTTCGCCGAAATGCATTTGCCGAGTGTATTCAAATAAAGTTACCTCTGACCTGATCCCCGCTGTGGCTTCTCTCTTTTCAAGGAAGTAGGTGTTTCTGCATATATATATATATATATATATATATATATATATATATATATATATATATATATATATACACACACACACACACACACACACACACACACACACACACACACACACCTGTGTGTCAGTGAGATTTGTATATGTGGAGTTTGGTATGGAAATTGTGTACAAAGTTACCTTTTGACATTTTGTCCCTCCATATTCTAGTCATGATATTATGACAATTCATTCATTATTTTGTCCTCGACATTCCTAACTTACACCTACCTAAGGAGGTTTGATTATTACACCCCTGGGTGCAATTTAATTAGTCCCAGAAGCAAAGGCTCCTAAAATCCTTCTGCCTGCGCATTTCCAGTACTGGGTTTTACATGCTTATATGAAACTCAAAGACATGCCATCCCTCCTGATTCAGACCGGAGACTACTGATTTCCAGGCTAGTCTTCCGCCTACCGATTCACCATTCAAAAACCTGATTCCTTGGCTGTGTTTTTTTAGTCAAGGGTGGTACCAGTGTACAGCCATATTAGAGTTGCGTAGTTTAATGTGTGAGTGTGTATCTGGACGTAGCAGCACTTGTTTTGTGTTCTGGATAATATACCTAGAAGGCAGAAGTAGTGAAGTATGGATTGTCATGATAATGGGAAGTGGGATATTATTTATCAGGCTTTTTACCACATCTATCTATATTGGAAGATATTCTAAGTCTTCCATGAACCATGAAGCTCCTTATTTGCACCGGAAGGCAGTTTGATCGTTTCTAAAATTAGGTAGACCTACTCCTCCTCTATCCTTGACTCTGAGAGAGAATCTGGCTTTCTTACCTTGCCAAAAAAAGTTATTAAACGTTTTATCAATCTTTTTCAAAAAGTCTTCCAATAAGATCATAGGAAGCATACTAATGAGTTAATTGATTAATGGCATGATCATCCTTTTCAGTGTTTCTAACCTTTCCCACCATGATAAGAATTTCGGAGACTAGTAGCAAGGTGATTTTTTTTATAGAGGATACTTTTATTAGTCTAGTAATGAATTTGTTAGTGAACTCTAACCCTAAATATTTTATGGACCCAGGTTGCCAGGCCAAATCCTGTGTCCCCGATAATTTCTTTGTTACCAAGGTTGTTGAGTAGTTTGACCTTATTAAGCGTGTAGCCAGTGATCACGGAGAAATCATGTATCGAGTTTGTTAAGGCTGGAATGGCCGTATCAGCATTCTCTGAGACAATCAGGATTTCATCCACCTACGCAGCTACTTTGAATATGGTATTACCAAATTTGATACCAAGTACATCTTTGTTCTCTCTCAGGTGTTGCAGAAATGGTTCATTAGCTAGTAGAAGAAGTGATAGGGAGAGAGGGCAACCCTGTTTGGTTTCTTGTCTAATTGTGAAAGTAGAGGAGATAGTGCTGCCAGGTCTGACATTTGATTTTGGTTCATGGTTCATGGTATAGGGCCATGATCCTACGGATAAGTGTGTCCCTGAGATTACTTTTTTCTAAAACAGGTCAACCTTTTCAAACGCTTTTTCGGCTTCTAGAGGTATTTTGTTAATTTTGCCTTTTCAATAGCATGACAGAAAATTCTAGTTTTGTCACTAGAGAGTCTGTGTTTCAGAAAACATACTTTAGATGGGTGGATGAGTTTGGTGATATGTTTTTGAAGTTGTTTGCTAATATCATGACATAGATTTTGAAGTCTAGATTTATTAGCAATATCAGTCTATAATTCTTTGGATAAAGGGTGTGTTTACCTTCCTTACATATGACTGTTATGAAGGCTTCTGCTGGTGTGCCAGAATACTTGGCCTGTTGATGCAAAATGAATATGAAGATTCGAGAGCGGTTGGGATAAGGAGGTGTAAAATATTTTAAAGAAAGTGGCGTTGTAGCCATCGGGGACTGGGACGTTGCTAGATTTAAATTTCTTAATGTAATATAGCTGCACTCTGGTACAACCCTAGACTGAAAATAGAAATGCCAACTAACATTTTGGCAGGAATGGCCATAAGAGGTATTAATATGATCAAAGACATCTATGATGATACCTCTCCTAAACCCTTCTCTAAACTGCAAAAAGGATTGGGTCTATACAACATAGATCTATACAGATTCTTGAAATTTAAAGCCCAATTTTCTAAGTACCCATTAAAACTGATATGCACCTGATTACCTCTCAATATGGGTAAACTAACCAAATTGGGGCATTTAGTATCTGGAATATATAAAGTGCTCCTCCCAAACCCACGCAAAATCCATACAGAGAATAGAAAGGAAATGGGAAGCAAAAACAAACAACGGGAATATTGTGATCCTTTGGAAACACATAATATGACTCCCTTTGCTAATAAGACCTCTGTTAGAAATGGGGGTCTCTAGTTGGCAGTGGCTGGCCACAGTCCAAATAGAGACCCTTCTTCCTAAGTCTGAGTAAGGGGGCTACACCCTTTGATAACCCCTGCTCAACCCTGTGGTAACGTAGCACAAGCAGCTAGGCTTATCTCAGAGGCAGTGTGTAAAGCATTTATGATCATGCACAGTAACACAGTGAAGGACACTACAAAGGAACACCAAACAAGTAGTTATAAAAAATAAGTATCTTTATATACAGACTTAACCAAGACCAATAACGGTAAAAAGCCACAATTCTGAAAAATGGGGGTACTCTTGAAAAGAGGAAAAAGAGTTCAAAGTGTTCAAATAGGGGTTCAGTTCAAAGCAGTGGTCTTTGCGACCCTTTTACTTACAAAGTACCTGGATGTCGTAGCAAAACCAACAAAATGTCGCAAAGGAGCTGTAGTGATGATTATCCCCATGCTAGGCCGGCGATGCGTTGAATCCTTGCCGCTAGGGAGGATGATGCGCCGGGCTTCGGGTGCGTGCGGGACAAAGCAACAGATTTCTTCACGCTGGGCCAACGATGCGTTGAATCCTTGCCGCGAGGTAGGATGATACGCTGATCCTGTTGCATGTGCGATCTTGTTGCGATGAAAGAAAATGGCGCTCCGCGAGGGAGCAACGATCCGGGTGCGATGCGAGGAAAATGGCAGACGCTCAGCGTCCGCGCTGCGATAATCTCGATGCGATGATCCGGGGTCAGCGAGCCTTCGAAAAGCCCGCAAACGTGCGATGATCTCTGGGGTTAGCGAGCACTTTGGGGCCCGCAAGTGTGCGATGCGATGATCTTTGGTTTGCGAGCCCTCGGCGGCAGCAGCACGTGGATTTTTCTTACACTCTTCAGCTGCGGCGGCTCGCAAACAGTGTTAGTGACGATTTTCAGCTCTCTTTTCTCTGTAGTAGAACTAGAGGCCCTGGAACTCACAGGGGTCTCACCTGCAGACAGAAATCCTCGCTGGGAGGAATCAGGAGGCTGGTGAGGGAGTCAGATGTGCCTGTGACTCCAGCAGGAGGCTGGCTCTCTTCTAGCCTTTGGGTGATTGCTTAGCAAAAATAAAAGTCTCTCAAAAGTCCTTTTCCCTCTTCTTCCAAGTCCAAGGGGGATTACTGCAGGCCAATCCAAGAAACAGCACACAAGCACAAGGACAGTCCTCTCCTGCAGATTCCTTCAGTAACACGGACAGAGGTTCCTCTTGACATACAGGAGCAATACAAAATTCAGGGGTTTGGGCACAGATATTTATACCCCAAAAGTCTTTGTTCTCAGAAGTCTCTAGTCACTGAACCCAGCCAGAACCAGTTCTGCTCAGGCCTGGAGCACTTTGTTTACCAGGCTGCATCCTTCCTTTCAGAAAGAGGGGGTCTGCCATCAGACGCACAGTAGGAGGTGGAGCCAGCATTCACCTTGCCAGGCACAGCCCTATTCAGAACAAGGAGCTACCCCTCCCCAGTACTTAATGCAGATCTCTCTATTCAACCCAGGTCTGACTCAGCCTGCCTTGCCCCTCTAAACCCAGATAGCCAATACACATAACAGCAGAGCACACTGGAGGCTTAGGCAAGAAAATACCTACTTTCTAAAAGTGGTATTTTCAAACACAGAATATTAAATTCAACTTCACTAAAAGATGCTTTTTATTATTCTGAGCTCAGGCATACTAAATTTGAATTTGTACCATGTTCCCTGACTCAGATAGGACTATAAGATGTAATAGCCAGTCTGCCAATTCTAGCCTATGGAGAACAGGTAGCCTTGCAGCAGTGAAAAACAAAATGGAGGGGGATTCACTACCAGGACATGCTACACACAGCATGCCATGTCCTACCTTACGCACACAATGTACCTACCCTAAGTGTGACGGACATGAGGCTAAGGGAAGGATCAGGGGCTGGGAAGTGTGGGCACTTTACAGCCAAGATGGCAGTTCTGGACTGCGCGCAGACACTGCAGTGGCAGGTCATAGGTACACTTTACAAGCTACTTCTGTGGGTGGCGCAAACCAGCGCTGCAGGCCCACCAGCAGCATTTGGGTTACCAGCCCTGGGCACACACAGGCCACGCTACTAGGGACTAACAGGTGAACCAAATAAGCCAATCAGGGATATACCAATTCACAAACATATTTACACAGGGAGCATTTGCACTGTGGCACTGAATGGCAGTGGCACAGCGCCCAGAGCATCGAATACCAGCAAAAACAGGAGGCAACAGCGAAAAATGGAAGGGAGACCTACACCAATGGTGCCAGGTCTAACACTCTCGCTGTCATACACAAAGTACATCATCAATAATAGACCTTATGGGAAGCCAGCCATGCTACACAAATTTAACCTTAGTCAGACTCTCCAATGTTGGAACTACATTTCATCAATGGGAGACCTAGCACACAAGCTTTTTAATTGCCTGATTATACAACCCTTTTGGGATAGGATTTTCTCTTGTATAAAACATACCCTTCATGTTGATCCCACTAAAGAATTCTCTATTTGGCTTCCTGGACCTTCAAATACAAAATGATAAGGACCGATGCCTACTAGACTCGATGCTTACACTAGCCTGCAAAATAATTCTTAACAATAGGAACATTTTTAAAATAATCTCAGTCAAAATGTGGCAGGAATGGCTAGCCTTCCTCAGAGGCGTTGATAACATAGCATTACAACTCTCTCCCTGGCGCCCGTCTCGCAGATTAATGTGGGACACACTTGAAGCCTCTTCCTTGGTCTTTAAGCTTCCTTGAACGATCTTTATGCACACTACCATTCTTTACCTAACCCATTTGCAGTCCCTTACCTAACATGTCATCCTCATTGGAGCCCACTAAAGATTACCTATGAGCACTTCTGTCTCTAAGTGCTGTGTGCTCTAGGGCTTCTCTTTTTCTCTCTTATTTTTACATTTCTGCCATGTGTATGTTATATAGGAATTGACGTGTGCTGTTTAAGAACAATGTTATACTATCAAATGTATCACTATTACAGTATATGATGCATATGAATGCCAATACAAATATAGCGATTGATGAATTGTTATTCAGTATATACAGAGTTTTCTCCCCCTACATTGTAACCACTCATATAAAGATGTGACAAAATGCTTTCCTGTTTTACTTTATCCCACCACTGTATGCTGTTTGTTTATTTTAATTCTTTGATTTGCTGTATCTGTATAAATTTAAATAAAAATTATTTGAAATCAAAAACCCAATTCCATGGTGGGCTTCTGCCAACCGGGACTGGTCTAATGAGACTTGTAGAATTCACTGCCAGTAACCTGCTCCTGCGGGCCGGTGTACAGCACTTTTGTCACTCCCTCTCTGCCTGCCATAGCGCTTTTTACATGCTCATGACAGTTAAGGAAAAATTACACATATCAGCGTTTCTAAAATCCAGTCCTGCAGCAACACCCTTTCAAGTCCTATACATGACAGCAGACCCGATTCGGGCCTCGATATAGTCAATGGGTGAAATACATTCTTCCGATTATTTTTCTAAAATCTCCCACTTTCCTCTTCTAAAATGTTGGCATGTATGCTTAAAAATAGCATACTTCACACTTGGCAATGCAGGCATTTCTCCACAACCTTATATTAATGTAATCATGCATTCCATTTACAACTCTTTACTGCAGCTTTTCTGAAATCAATATCCGTTCTTCATCTGTTTTTTATTACAAAGCAGGTCATTCCAGGTCACCTCATAATCACCAGAAACAGTCCCTTTAAGTATGAACATTTGCATCCATGTGGTAACAGTCACAAGTGAACAATTTTACTATAATGAACATAAAGCACTCATAAGATCTTTTCGCAGTCATAAACTTCAGGAATGAGAGGGTCTTTTTTAAGGAGCCTGGTGGGCATAGGCCAAAGGTTTCATTTCTGAGCTGCAGATTCGTCACAGGTACTATCTATTAAGCCCAGCCCCAGCCCAGTACAGATACAAACTGCAGGCAGCGTAACGCTGGTATTTCCGTGCTGAGAGTTCATCAGAGCACCCGTCTGCTACGCCGACACGATCTGATTACAAACTGGGGAACAGTATCACGGCAGAGTGCCGCCCGCAGTGGTACCGTGTGCTTTCAGGAGTGCATCAGCCGCGGTCGGTGCA